>NW_025947234.1:7851-48049 GCF_000764305.2 Hyalella azteca | reverse complement strand
GGTAATAAAGTTCCGGAACTACAGCACAACCGCCCGACGGTAATAAAGTTCCGGAAGCAATTCAAAGCAGGAAACAAGTCGGTCAGGCTCCTGGAGCGACTACACGGCACGTCTGATCTCCACCGCGTCTCAATCTGAACTCTGTAGTTATTTTCATTTTTTCATTAGTTATTTGTGGAGAACGTATTCACACATTTCAAGTTTTATTCATTGATTAAGTATATAGTTTTTGCATCTATGTTGATTTAATCATAAACCGAAAATATCACGGAAATTTACCGAGATTTTTAATAAATTGACAAATTAATCAGCTAGAATTTCCGCACTTCTGTACGCTCTGCTCGGAGTGGGTGTTTACAGTGAAAGCTGTTGTTGATGTTCGCAATTGCTTGGACCAGTATAATATTAGGATCAGCACACGTTCTCAATTTCATGTACCAAGCCTGCGTTTGTAAAGACTGTTACTGGCTGTCTATGAAATATAGTATGAATCAGTCTTACTTTTTCCTCCTTCAGGGAAAAGCCCAGATGAGTTATGTTTCCTTTACCTACAATTTATTTATTATTATTATAATAATGTGTGTGTGACGGCATCACACACACTTTTATTTTGGTTGTGTCTAGTTTGATTTCACAATATATAGATTTGATTCACATTCCATTCTGAGATTTAAATGATTGAAAATTTTTCTAAATTATAAAAACCCATTTATACATTCCAGCTTTTAATTTTTTCCATTTTTTGACCTATTATGTTGAATTTATCTTAATAAATTCACTTCAAATTCTGGATGATTTTGTCTGCCCATGGCATGTCTGCCATCCCGCGTTTTCGAACATTTTGTGTCTTTTAGAAAATGTTCGTTGTTTAAAATGGGAAACTATTACATTACTGTAAAATGGGGTTACTTTGACCGGCGGGCAGGCGGGGTAACTTTGACCACTTTTCGTTTTTTTAACAAAAACCCCCAAAACTCAAAAATGATTTGACATAGAAAAATTTTGTCAATGGCCATCAAAGGCCTAATACTGGGGCTATGTAACACAATAGAAAGACTTAAATAGTTTGCATATCTAATAGATTGAAAAATTAATAATGTGACCCATGAAAAAGAGCTATTATTTAAAGCCTGTCAGAGTACCTCCTCCAATTTTTTTATTTTTTGGTAAAATAACTCCAGGTTTTGATGCATTGTAGTAGAACTCTTCTAGTTACATATGCAAAAGACAAATTTTAGGAAAGTGTCACAGTTTGCAAATGGGAGGCACCGCCCCCCCAATGGGGTAACTTTGACCACCTGATGTAGTATAGATCTGTATTTTGCATGTTTCAATTTAAGTTTAACTTATCTAGTAAAAAAATGGCATCATTTTGGAAAAAAAAATGGTCAAAGTTACCCCATTTTACGGTATATAAAAACTAAAGCATGTACCATATAGTGCATTAATAACACAATTTAATTTAATAAAAATTAATTTTTAATTTAAAAAATATAATCAGATTTTTAATTCAACATTTTTCTAATAGAATTTAATTCTACAGCATGAACCATCTAGTGTATTAAATAATTAAATTTGATTTAGTAAAATTTAATTTTAATTAATTTTTTAATTTAATTTAATTCTACAGCTTCAACCGGTAAAAATGAGCATCATAGGAATGAAAGTAAAACTGTCGTTCATACATCACAAATTGGAAGGATTTGATAGGTATTTTATTAATCCTGTTTATATACAAGAACGGAAATGACGCTTCTATTTCAGAATGATAATGGAAATGTTTCTACTATTTTAGAAACTTTTCTTGAATACATTTGCAAAAACTAAAGTTCTGTAATCAATGGAGTCTTTGAAATGATAAAATTGTTCAATTTAAAATTTTCAGCTATATGAGTGACAGAGTGAGATCATCATTCGTCAATATGAGGAGCATTCATTCGTCATTCGTGAGGAGCTGTAAGAAAAAATTCGTTGTTTTTATGTAAAAGAATGTTTTTCAATTAAAAGAAATGCAATACTTGATTTTTGGAAATACGATGCTAAAATTAATGATCCGTATTAGAATTCAATAGACGTTATGATTTCAGAATTATCTTCAAAAAGTTTTTTTTGTTCTTTTGATCAGAAACAGAAAAGTTTTCGTTTGTTTGATCAGAAACAACATAATTATTCATTCTCTTGCACTAAGTATATGAATTATTAGTCGGACTTGGTTACCATCCGCATTGATCATCCCGCTAGATTATGCACCAGGAGCGGGATGCAGGAAAGAAGCTAGGTATTTAATTCAGTGGCACGTTAGCCCACATGATATGTAGTTCTGCTCGTCTGAACTCTGAATTGCGTGTTTAGTGTGCATGATGGAAAACTCTGCTTTGCAGCGTTCAGCGTAGTTATAAACTTAATGATGTTTAGTTCATTGCAGTCAACTTAAGAGACAAATTTTATACTAATAATTTTTATAAGTCTAATTTTAATTGTTGAGTGATAGGTGCAGGCATACAACTTCCAAGTGATTAGGTACTTTATAGAAACTGAGCAAGTCAGCGTATGTGTTTTAAGCCTTTAAGAAGTTCATTTTTTGCCTCAAATAACGATGTTGGGTAGAAAAAGTGGTCTTGGTGGATCGAAATAATATATGAACCTTCGAAATTGGAGCAGAGTGATTGGAGCAGCAGAGGCTTGTATTGAGGAAGCATCTTCTGATGGTGGTGGGGTAATCAGACTGCGAAAGTGAGAGCCTCAGTGAAGCAACTCTTTTGGATTCTGTGGCTGTTCAGATTCAGCTAGGTCAAAAAAGAAGAGAGAGGGAGACAAATGGACAAATCTGAAAAATGTGAAACTCCAGACTAATGCCCTTCTGCAGAGTTCAGGCAGTGGACTCACCATCTTGATAAAACCACAGGGTCCTAATGCCAATCTTTTCTGAAAGACCCAATTGGCTTTTCTCAAGGAATTAAAAATTCCCTATTTGGAACAGTAAAGGACTTGGTGGTACGTCCAAATCCCCACCTCCAGTTGATTGCTCTGCAGTCTCCTTCATTCACTGATAAAAACGTTGCTAATTATCTTGATGTCTCAATGATTGGTAAGTGGGCTTTTTGTTGCTACCAGCCAGGCTCTGATGTGCGTGTGTATGGGGTTATTGGGCCAGTTGACCCAAATTTTGATGTAAGAGATGTGGTGGAACTTGCAAGTGCTGGAGATTTTGTCATTTCTGACATCATCCGGTTAACCAGATTTCACAATGGAAATCATGAGCCATCAGCAACTCTTTAAGTTACTTTTCAAGGACAAGCATTGCCAAAAAAGTAAAAATTGGATGTATCTTACTCAGTCAGACCCTTTATAGCCCATCCTACGAGGTGCTACAGATGCCAGAGATCGGGACATCTTGCTGAGGGCTGTAACTCTCCCAGAAGGTGTTTACTCTGTGCTGGACCTCATGAACACTCAGTGTGTACCTCAGTATAAAAGCTCTGTGCAAATTGTTTGGGATCTCATCAAGCAAATTTGTTAGAGAGAACATACATTGTCAAACCTATGCTATAGAAAAACTGCGTGCCTATGGACGGTCATATGAGCAAGCTGCTGTTGCCGTGAGGCTTCTGATCCCTTGTCACTCAACCCTATTGCCTTTTATTGCATAGTGGTTTTTGTCACCTATTTACTTTTGCATGCATTCACTTCTATCTTTTTGTTCCATTTGTTTCAGCTGCACTAAGTGGTGACAATATACTAAAGTAAATTCCATTAAAGTAAATTCCATTACTATTGTCATCATTTCTCCAAGTGAATTCCTCATTTAACTTCCTCAAGGAGTATGCAGCCAGAACTGACAGGTTTTCCTGCGTCACTCAGAAGAGTGAGTATTAGTAGGGATGTACCATATGTATGCAATATTCTTTAGTTAATGCGCTTAGAAACCTGTTTCAGTAACTATTTGATTACTAAAAATGTCTTAATCTGAATTATTCAGTATTCCCAATTAATTTTTCTCTAGATTTTCTAGAAATCAGCTCAATGCTGTGGTTCCATAGTCGCCTCAGTTTCGTTTACAATTATTGACTTTTATTCCGCATTCATTTGTTTAAGATTTAGTTGACCTGATGATTTTGAAGCTATGTTCATGAGTGGTATAATTCTTATTTAGTTTATTCTTTTGCTTCCCACAAATCATTTGAGATTGAGGGAAGAATTGGTTTATGTTGGCCTGGTTGATTGTTTGCAGCTCACTTTTACCTTAAGCTGCATCTGTCCACTTGCTTGGCAACTGTTTTATCTTAATAACTTTCTTACAGTAATAGGCTTGAGTGGGCTGTTTGCTGATGAACGTTTTTATTTTTCCTTTCATTCATTTTTACTTCACATACCCCGCTCACCTCTTGCTCAGGGTATCTCATTACACACTGTCTTTACATGGATCCTTGCAAGTGGTGGGTACTCATGCCCCAGCTTTAATCTAGTTCTGTTAGCCTGAATCTGTTAGCCTGAACTTTTTTATGTCAGGGTCTTCTGCCATAGTTTGTAATAAAAGATTTGTAATGTTAAATCTCGTTTTAAATAATTACTTCATTAGAGTACCGTCAACCGAGGCTACTCGGGACAATTTCGAAAGTTTTTCATTCATAACTTCTTACCATTGAACATTTCATAAACAAGGTTAGGCTCATTTCAAAGCTCTTTGCAAGGGCTATCACATGGCTTCTCCAAAAAAATTCCATATGCTATTTGTAAGGTGCCAGAAGCAAAAAAAAAAAGAGTGTCCCGAGTAGCCCCGTCGAACAGGGCTACTCGGGACACTTGGAATAAAGCTTAAGTTTAAAACATTTGAAGTATGCAGAGTGTACTCATCCAATACTAACAGTACTCTGAAGTCCTCCTCTTTCATTGCAGATGATGTAGAGGTAGAATAAATGACATTTTCTGTGATTTTTACTTGTTTTTCCTTTATTGACATGATATTACCATATACATTAATTACCGGATTATTGATGCGATATTACCGTATCCATGAACATGCCATTGAGCATTTACAATGATCTTGTCCACTGCAAGCTTCATATCAGCAGCCTTATAGAATTTTTTCTGTATCTGTAAGCTTACAGGAAGGCTTGTAATTTCACACCCTTTTAATTGAAATAAGTGAATTTACTATAAGAAAAAGATCATGAAAAACATACCTGAAACAGAAAGGAATGTTTTAGTGACAACCAGCATATGTTTTGGAGAAATAAATCATAGTTTAGGCCAAATACTTTTTATTCTGTGATGCCTGGTGCACAAATTCTGTGATGCCTGGTGCACAATTCTATANATGGTACTCTTTCTTTCTCCAATTCACCAATTCTCACTGGGTTGTTGCCAAAGAAACTTCAAAAGTAGGTGACGAGTTTGCTGTCAGTCAGGCTGTAAGGAGTACTTCCTATTCAAATGCACTATAAGCCATCAGATCTGATCTCAGCTCTTCTGAGATGGCCTCTCCCTGCAGAACAATTACAGTAGACGTTTACAGAACTCAGGGATCCAGCTCAAGTTTCAATCGAGTTGTGAATAAACCAGCTTCCAAAGCTTCCCTCCCATTGGGTACAGAAAAATTCAATAAGGATAACAAATCTACAATAGATTTTTGCAAGATAATTAAGGAAGAACTCTCCTCAAGTGAGAGAAGGTTAGATGATTCAATACATGCATCTCTGACTGGATTCTCAATCAAATTGGGTCACTTTTTACATGAAGTCTTCAAGATAAATTTACTTAATGAAGGGGGCAAAGGAGAGATCGCTGCTCCTAAACAGTTTATTAAGGAATGCCTTCGGATAGGAAGTCAGTGAGGTTCTGCAGGGGGAATGGCTTCCTGCCTGTACAGCAGTTTCTGGTCAGGGCCCTGCCTTACTGGAAGTCTCTGCCAAAACTGGTGTTTTTAGTGCCTCGCAGTTCACAAAAACTGCTGGCTCTGAAACATCTAAGGGACCAAAATCTTGTGGACGCATATCACTGGCTCAGTCTCCTCAGCTAGTATCTAATATTTGTGGTCAAGCTGAGGGTCGTGGTATGACAAGTAGTACAAGAAAACAATCACAATGAGTTTTACAATAAAATCACAGAATCTGCACCGACATCCTAGGAGAGAATTAGGGCTAGAAATAGTGCAATTCAATTGTAAAGAGCTATATGGGAAACTCACTTTACAAGGAGAATCCAGACGTGGTCTGCCTTTGTGAGACGTGGGTCCAAACACATGAGCCCTCTTTTGTTGGATACTTCATTTTTGGTCTCATAGAGCGAATGCAATGAGGGGAGGGGGTTTGGCAATCTTAATCTGCAGAGACCTTCAGAGACAGCAATTTAATCTTACTCAATTTCCTGTGGATACAAATCTTGAATATCAAGCAATTAAAATCAATACTGCCCTTGGATGGATTACAATAGCCAATTTTTATAACCAGGTAGAAATGTTGAATGTGAGGAATTAACTTACTATATTATTCAACTCGGAGATGAGGTGAGTCATATAGTATCGGAGATACTATATGACTTTAATGCTCATTCTCCCTTGTGGGACAGCCGTGGCAGATCTAATATTACTGGCCGCTCTTTAGAGGCAACAATTAAAGCCCTTCCTATCTGTTTGCTGAATGATGGTAGCTTCCTGACATACCATGACAATCGTTGTGGTACCACATCATGCCTTGATCTTGTAATTCTCACTCCAAATTTGTATACCAGAGCATCCTTAACCCAGGGACCTGATCTGGGGAGTGATCAATTCCCAGTTTGTTGCAAAATTGGAACTAGGCTTGTGCGGTCTTCTGAAAATGTCCCAGTATGATGGAAATTTTTCAGAGCTAACTGGGCTCTCTATCAGCAGGCTCTTCATGATGCGGACTTAGGGATGCTGGAAGTGGGTGTGCTTATCTGTCGGATGCTATATTGAAGGCTGCCGCACATTCTGTTGCTCAAAGCTCAGGTAGAAGGGCCTGCTTTGCCACACCATGGTAGGGCCTGCTTTGCCACACCATGGTGGGGCCTGCTTTGCCACACCATGGTGGGATGGAGAATGCTCAAGAGCAGTGGCTCTGAGACGCCAGGCTATATATCCAGACTCAAAAATTATCACTGTGTTCCTTTCATAGCTGGTGAGTTTTCTCAGGCTGTTTGAGCACTGAAAAATACTGCTCCTGGCCATGACTTAATCGAACATTTTCTTTTCAAAAGCATCACCATGGTGCAAGCAGGAATTGCTCTCTCTTTTAATACAAGCTGGACTTCTGGATTTGTCCCTGAAGCATGAAAGCATGGAATAGTTGTGCCTACCTATACCAAAACCAGGAAAGGCTCCTGAACAAGTGACAAGGTATTGACCATCACTCTCCTTCCTTGCATCTGAAAAAAACTCATGGAGCGCATGGTTTTGCGCCGCCTGCAGCATACATTGGAAAGCCAAAATGTCTTCTCTTCACTTCATCTTGATTTTTGAAAAGGAAAAAGCACAACAGATGCTCTACACTTGATGAAGATTGCTATTACTTTAGCTCAACTTGCCCACGAGTATTGTCTGATAGTTTACCTGGATATTGAGGGAGCTTTTGATAGTGTTTGGCATGATGGACTGATTTTTAAACTGCATAGTGTTGTAGTGGGTGATCAGATGCTGGCATGGTTGTACAGCTACTTCCGAAATAGAACCGTTCATGTGCAGGTTGGAGTTAATAAATCTGAACGAAAGTCAGTAAAAGTTGGAGTCCTGCAAGGTGCTGGGCTCTCTCCAACACTTTTCAATGTGATGCTACATGATCTCCCTCTCTCTCCTCATATGAAGATTGTTGGTTATGCTGATGATATAACACTTTGTGAATGGGCATTCCCTAATTGAGGCAAGAGGCTACATGCAGCGGTATCTTGGTGAGATTTTTTGAGTGGTGCACTCGCTGGCAGTTGAAGCTTAACCCAGCAAAGTGCTCTTACCAGATCTTCATGTCTCGTCGTTCCATTTCAGCTGTATCCCTTCGTGTCAATAAGAGGAATATTCAGTATGTTGTGCATCAGAAAGTGTTGGGATTTTATTTTGACTCCCCACATCTCAACTTCAAAGAACATGCGAGACAAACTCGCANACAATATCTAGCGACTGTAGAGCCCTGATTTTTTTATTTTCCTCATCGTTTTTTTTGCATTCTTCCCATTTTTTCTCATTTTTACCCCCCACCCCTCCCCCTCTCCATATATAAGTCAAACCATGCACAAATTAAAAAAATGGCTTCTAGAGTCGCTAGGTATGGTTTTTACAAATCGAATGGTATGTCTCTCATTGCCATAGCTTAAAAACTGTTGGAGTTATAAACTTTTTAAGGTGGCGTTTTTTTGGATTTTTAAATTGTTCAGAGGAGCCAAATAAAGTAAAATTCATCGAAAACAGAAGAGTATGCCCAAAAAAGTCTTGACATTGTAGCCCAAGCTTCCCATTGCCAATTATTTGCATTCAGAGTACTAGCAAGCGTCTTTAGACCTATTTATGTCAAATTTAGCATGAATAATAAGCTAAAAATGGGACTTTTTATATATAAATATATGTATAAAATATTCATTTTACATAAATTTTCAACTGCATTAAGCAAAAACTATTGCATGTACATCCATGGTAGTAGCTTTGTTGAACAAGTCTTGTTTGTAGCTTTCAAACAAGTGCAAACACTTTGCAATTAACCTAAATAATAACATATAAATACCATTTCTTTGTAAATAATGTTATAAAATGATCATTTTATAAAAGTTTAAGACTGCATTACACGAAAAAGTATTGCATGCACATCTATGGTACTAGCTTTGTTGAACGCGTCTCATTTGTAGCTTTCAAACGAGTGCAAACACTTAGTAATTAACGAGAGTAATGATCTATATATACAGATTTAATTCAAATAAATCTTTGTACATATTGTTAAAAAATGTCATTTTATATGTTTTTTAAATTGTCTTGCGCAAAAACTATAGCACGCACAGATATGCGGTAAACTGTGTTAGACGCGCCTTTCAGCAGCTACAAAATGAGTCAAGAAAGCGGAAAAGCAAAGATTTTTTATTTTTATGGTTGCCAGTCCCCTTAAGAAAAAGCGTTCTGCCTAAAAGAAACGTTCCAGGCAACTAGAAAAAGGTTTGTAGGCTGTCAGAAATCAGCCTCGGCAATCAGCATGAACGTTATGTCAGGCAACACAGTAATAGTCCCAAGATTGTTAATTGTGGCATCACTCACGGAGAAGCAAGAGGGATCTACAGAAGGAAATACTATTTACTCTTAACATAATGATTTCAAATTGAATATAAAAACATTTATTGCACCTATTCTTTACGTCAGCTCTCAAATAGAGGATAAACTCATCGGCAATTGGAGAAACTTCTCAAAGAAAAGGCAATGCACAATACGACACTTTACTCAGTTGACTTATTAGAATAGAGTACTGTACTCGAAATTTTAGCATTCAAACCTTTAGATTCTGTGAATCTTGTGATTTCTTCATTATTAAAACTTTAGAAGGCTCATAATATACCGTATCACATAAAGTTTCACTCAATTATCATCTCTAAGTTTGGGACCTTTATCTGCAGTTAATGCGCTGTAGTTGCCTCACCCACCAATTGCGTAACAAGAACTAACAAATAAACACTAACCATCATTAGATTCCCACCACCTTGGCTGTTGCACACAATTGATTCTGCATGTATAACATTTACGAAGGTTATTAAACCATTCTGTTGAATGTCAGTTACTGATAAATTTGTGATATAGAAGAATTCGTATCTATCATTTTTTCACATGAGTATATTGATGATTGGTATCCTTGCTACCTTCTTAGTTATTGTCTTTCGTTCGGTTGGTATTCCTGATTGCAATGGAAGGAGTTTCCATGTCTCAGCTTATTGCATCAGTGGTCAGTTTTGTATTTGTGGATTGAATCATAGGCAGTTTTTTGTGTATTTGTGAGTGAATGTACATAGTGAAGATGTTATTCTTTGCAATTTCCATCAATAGTGACGTAACTACATTATTATATTACGCACTTGAAATAAGAAGTGTAGCATTACGCATTAAATTAGCATTAGTGCAATAAAATTGTGTGCATTTGGGGCAGTCCATTCTAGCTTTCTAACGCTGATTGGATTCCAGTGGCTGTGACGTTGCACACGTTCTGATTGCTAATTGAATTCTTGTGACTGACATTGCACACATTCTAGCAATGAGACATGAGTGGATTCATGTGACTGTGGCATTGGATGCGTTCAAGCGTTGATTGGATCCTTGTTACTGTGATGATGTGAGCTGTGTTTTTTCCAATGAAACAGCTGTGGCAGCTTGCCACTTGCAGAGACTTGTCAGTGATGAAGATGGACTGAAAGTGGAAGTATGCTGGCCTTTTCAGATTTTTAGGTCATGCTTTCCGATTTGCTATGTTTACCAGTTAATATATTACCCCTCTGGAATTCCACACTGCTGTACTCACTGCAGTGAGTGACAGAGTGTATTTTCTCGTCGAAAAAAACATGAAGTCACGGACGAACTGACAGACAGACTGACGGATGGACATGACAAGCACAATAGTACATTTTTCCATAAATGAGAAAATGAGCTAAAAATCTCTGAAAAAAGTGTGAAAAGTCAGATTTTGAAAAAGTACCTACCTCTGCTAAGGTCTGTAGCAAAAAATGTATTTACTGTATTGAAAAACTTCACTTACATAAAAGTTGCACACAAGTGTTTATTTGCAAAAGTGGTTGACGGAATTTGCATTGCTCATTCCAAAAAAATGGTGGTCATTTCCGGATGACTGGCCAATAAGGGACACCCCTAAAATCTCATTTACAGAAGAACCTTGGTTAGCAAAGGCTCCAGTTAACAAAAAAAATCAATCAGTGAAACGGGCAACATAGAATGAAAAGTAATTAACCTAAACAATGATTTATTTCTCCAAAATTATAATGGTTGCCACTTGAATATTCCTTCTTTTTTTCAGATATGTTTTTCAGGATCTTTTTCTTGTTATAGTGAAATCACTTGTCTCAATAAAAAAAGGGGCAAAATTTCAAGCCATCCTGTAAGCTTACAGGTACAGAAGAAATGCTATACGGCAGCTGATATGAAGCTTGCAGTGGAGAAGGTTGTTGTCAATGCTCAATGGCATGCTCATGGATATGGTAATATCACATCAATAATGCGGTAATGTATGGATAAGGTAATATCATATCAATAAAGGATAAATAAGTAAAAATCACAGATAAATTTGCTATGAACTGGCCTCTGACCACCAAGCAACCAGTAACCTCACCTAGCGGTTCACATTGACCATCGTTGTCTCACATACCAATGACCAGAAGCTGAATAGGTGGTCAGAATAGCTGAATAGCTGAAATAGAAGCTGAATAGCTGAATGACCAGCTGCCCAATTGCCTGCAAAGCAATGCTCAAGGCAGGACAGGATTTATGACCAATGGCAAGTTCCTTAAAGTTTATTAAATAACACATTCAACAAGTAGTCTACTATGGAGCTAAGATGCGGAGGAGAGAGAGAGCGAGCTATATGAGGGACAAAGTTCTGGGTCCTAGAAGGAAAATGAACAGCGTAAGTACACTGGTAATTTAGACGCCTGATGACTACCCTACAAACGCCCTTACATGACACCACATTATTTCTTCATAATATAAGCCACCTATCAGTAAACACACACAAAGTCACAGTAACGGTAACAGTAACACGAAATACGGTAACACAAAATACAGTAACAGTATTTAACAGTAACACAAAATGCGGCACACCCCCTGTAAGGTACTGGTAATCCCCTGTAAGCAAGGCACCAGTATGCAAGTCGGGATTGACACAGCTACTACTGCCAGCCTCGGCCTACATCAGCGCCGGTATACTTAATCTCGCTAGTCTGAATGCAAGTAGGGAATTTGCAGCCTTCATACAGCATTACAATATCATTTATTCTACATCTACATCATTTACAAAGGAAGTTGAGGACTTCAGAATACTGCTAGTAATGGATGAGTAAACTGTGCATGCTTCAAACATTTTAAAATTAAGTTTTATTTCAAGTGTCTCTTTTTACCCCACTCCCAGAGGTAATTCGGGATGGTTTTTATTTGCTTCTGGTGCCATACAAATGGCATATGGAATTTTTTGGAGATTGTTGTTTTATGAACTTGTTTATGAACTTATTGTTTATTTATGAACCTCTTTGTTTATTGTTTATAAATAACAATACTCCATTGTTTATTGTTTACAAACTTCTTGTTTATGAACTTATTGTTTATAACTTCTAACTTGTTTATGAAATCTTTCATCGTAAGAAGTTATTATTAAAAAATGTTCAAAACAGGTCCCTTATTGCCCCGTTTGATGGTACTGGTTGTAAGATAAAAATGACTGGTTATATGATTACGGTACTTATTGAAAGTTATTGGCCTACAGCTGCATTCCCTCCTTATCATGGCATTCCTTTCCTGCTTCATTGGCATTCAGAGCAAATTTTTCTCTAATTTTTTGGACAAATAATGAATATTTATTTGAATTATGGGAGATTAGAAATGATTTAACACTATATTATTCACCGTGAATTTATAGGGTCTAAATTTTTAGCAGTGTAATAACATGGATGGCCACCTTGTGTGACAGAGGGTGTTGGTTGAGTCAAGGTTTTCCAAACACTGGTATGAGTGATGATCTTGACTTCCCCTTCAACCATCATAAACAATTACATTTGTTCATCTATTATGTTTATGTGTATTTATTGATTGAAGCATGAAAGCAATTACCAGTGGAAAAGAAAGTAGTTATGCATAGAGAACCGATTCTGGTGTAAGATCTGAGGCACAGAATTAAGCTATTTAATTTATTAACTCATTACTTCAATAGTTTGCCTGCTTCTTCCCCGTCTGGGAAAGTACCTAATTAATTTTGTTACAAAATTAGCCTAAGACATACACTTCATCAATATTCGAATGATCTTACAATGCCCAACTGCTGATTTGTCCTTTAACTTAGTTGCCAAATCTGACAGTGCCTGTTCACCTAAGCAAGTTGCTTTTCAAGAATTGGTGGCTTGCCAGGGCCCTTTAAGAAGAAGCTCCCACTTACTGGCAGAGTGAAAATAGGTCTCTCAAAACTGCAGTCACTGCCTGTTTGTAGTGTTGATGTTGTTGGAGTTCCCCGGTCTTCCTTTTACAATAGACCCCCTGTTTGTAGTGTAGTTGCTAAGAATAAAGCAACTGTTTGTAGTGTAATTGCTTTCTCTCCTTGTTTTTTGTCAATGCTGCTCACATGCTGCTCACATCTTTCACATCAAAAAGTATGGTCTTGCTGAATTAAATAGACCTGAAATTATGATTAATATACAAGAACAATCAGATACATTACTAGGACACCATTGTAAATTTGCAATGTGATAGGAATTGCTCTCTCTTTCAGTACAAGCTGGACTTCTGGATTTGTCCCTGAAGCATGAAAGCATGGAATAGTTGTGCCTACCTATACCAAAACCACGAAAGGCTCCTGAACAAGTGACAAGGTATCGACCATCACTCTCCTTCCTTGCATCTGAAAAAAAACAATGGAGCGCATGGTTTTGCGCCACCTGCAGCATACATTGGAAAGCCAAAATGTCTTCTCTTCACTTCATCTTGATTTTTGAAAAGGAAAAAGCACAACAGATGCTCTACACTTGATGAAGATTGCTATTACTTTAGTTCAAATTGCCCGCGAGTATTGTCTGATTGTTTACCTGGATATTGAGGGAGCTTTTGATAGTGTTTGGCCTGATGGACTGATTTTTAAACTGCATAGTGTTGTAGTGGGTGATCAGATGCTGGCATGGTTGTACAGCTACTTCCAAAATAGAACCGTTCATGTGCAGGTTGGAGTTGATAAATCTGAACGAAAGTCAGTAAAAATTGGAGTCCCGCGAGGTGCTGGGCTCTCTCCAACGCTTTTCAATGTGATGCTACATGATCTCCCTCTCTCTCCTCATATGAAGATTGTTGGTTATGCTGATGATATAACACTTTGTGAATGGGCATTCCATAATTGAGGCAAGAGGCTACATGCAGCGGTATCTTGGTGAGATTTTTTGAGTGGTGCACTTGCTGGCAGTTAAAGCCTAACCCAGCAAAGTGCTCTTACAAGATCTTCACGTCTTGTCGTTCCATTTCAGCTGTATCCCTTCGTGTCAATAAGAGGAATATTCAGTATGTTGTGCATCAGAAAGTGTTGGGATTTTATTTTGACTCCCCACATCTCAAATTAGAAGAACATGCAAGACAAACTCGCACAGCTTGTCTCAAAAGGTTACAAGTGCTTTGAGTGCCAAGTTCAGTAAAGTGGGGTGCCTCGCGCCAGCGATTGTGCAGAATATATGTGGCATTCATTCGAAGCAGGATGGAATATGGCTCCACAATTTTAGGGAACGTCTCTAAATCTCAGTTGAGGCAACTAGAGACTTTGCAAAACTCAGCACTCAGATACATTTTGGGTGCTCGTCGTACCACACCTGTCTTATCCTTGCAAGTTGAAAGCTTCATTCTTCCATTGAAACTCAGATTTCTCATATATGTACTTGCCTGTGGGGGACCAAGTGGCATCTATGTTGGGATTCTTGAATTAGGAGATTCTTTTGGACTTCCCTTTTATTGCAACAGCTCGTCAAAGTTTCCAGATGCTGAAACTTCCACCCTTGCAATGTGTTCCAACTTAACTGCTATCGTGTTTTCCACCTCACGTGGATCTTTTCTCCAGCATCTGCCTGGAACTTCTGAGCACTGATGTCAATTCGATGCCTCGTTAACTCACTGAGAATTGCTTTCAAGACTTTTGGGAGCAGAACTATCCTCAGCATATGCAGATTTATACTGATGGATCACGTTCTGCTACTGGACCAGTGTCTGCTGGTTTTTATTTGCCATCTACCAACCTGGCTACTGGATGGCTGCTGAAGCCAGTGCACACCATATTAGGGGCTGAATTATTTGCTGTATTCAAGGCTATGCAGCTTGCCACCACTGATATATCTCTGAAGGATAAGCCAATTCTGATCCTGACTGACTCACGAGCGGCACTGCAAATTCTTTCTTCACTGTCAGTTTGCTCCTATTGCTCAATCATTGTTCAAATTCATAAACTGATGCAAATCAAGGGGATCGATAGAATGATGATGTGTTGGGTTCGTGGCCATAGCAACATTCGTGGGAATGAAGTGGCTGCCAGTTTTGCTTAAATCTGGAGAACCTTTCAGCTCCTTGGAACCTCATCACAGCTCTGGGAGGGGGTGATGTTCCTCAAAAAGTAACTGCGGTCATTCATTGCCTGGGACAATACCTGCTTAGATGCAGCATGGTGAACACCCTATGAAAATTATCAGTGCCTTATTCCTTTGTTATTTTCTTCCGCCGACAACCTCTTTGTGAGAGCATGACGAAAAATTCAAATTAAGATGAAGAGGCAGTTGAGTAAGAGTTTCAAGAAAAATCAAGTTGTGCTCAGGCTGGGAGGTGTGACTGTTTCATACCCAAAGTCTTAAAATCAAATTAAAAAAAAAAATAAAAATGAAAAGACCCAAAACAGCCTGCAGTTTTTGTTCTCTGCTACACAGTACATTACTATGTTTCTACCAATCAATCACCAGACACCAATCATCTCATCATCGTCCCACACATGGCATCTTCCCCTACCATGCATCAAACAAGGTAATAAGGGACGTGCGAGGTAAATTGGGACTCACTTCCCACATTTTGTAGAAATGTTGTGGCAGCTAAACTAATCAAAATATTGCAAAAATAAAAATAGTGGCGTAAATTTTAATATTTTTACTATCTATTATGTATAAATTTAGTTAAGAAATCATACATTTACGATCTCTAGAAAATCGCTTAGAAAATGTGAAAGGTGTGATTTTGGAAAAGTACCTCTGTAAGGTCTGGAGCAAAAAAAAATTATCTGTATTAAAAAATTTTACTTACATAAAAGTTGTACACAGGTGTTGGCTTGAAAATGCGATTGATGGAATTTGCCTATCTCATTCCAAAAAATGGCTGCCTTTCCCCGCGACAGGGTAATAAGGGACACCCCTGAAAAACGCAATTACAGTTTAACCTCAGTTAGCAAAGGCTCCAGTTAACAAAAAATCAATTAGCAACAAAGAATTTTGATTACATTTACCCCGCTCAGGAAAAAAATTTCACTTAGCAAAAATTTAATGCATCATCGGTTATCACAAAATTGTGCACAGAATGTCATGTATAGAATTGTGCAGTGGGCTTCATAGAATGAAAAGTAATTAACCTAAACTGTGATTTATTTCTCCAAAACTTATGATAGTTGTTTCTAAAACTTTCCTTTCTGTTTACAAGCCATCCTGTAAGCTTACAGATACAATAGAAATGCCATACGGCTGCTGATATGAAGCATGCAGTGGACAAGGTCGTTGTAAGTGCTCAATGACATGTAAACTGACATGGTTATATCACATCAATAATACGGTAATGAATGAATATGGTGATATCATATCAATAAAGGATAAACAAGTAAAAAACACTGAAAATGTCATTTATTCTACATCTACCTACATCATCTACAATGAAAGAGGAGGACTTCAGAGTACTGTTAGTAATTGATGAGTACACTCTGCATGCTTCAAACATTTTAAAATTGAGTTTTATTTCTAGTGTCCCGGATTACCCTGTTCCCAGGGTTCTTCAGGATGGTTTTATTTGTGCCTGGCACCTTACAAATGGCATATGGAATTTTTTTAATTTGCCATTCAATAGCCCTTGCAAAGAGCTATAAAATGAGCCTAAACTTGTTTATGAAATGTTTCATGGTAAGAAGTTATTAACAAAAAATGCTCAAAACCATCCCTTATTACCCGTTTGACAAAATATGAGCATTTAAGTAGAATTTTTGACCTAGAAAGCAGAATTGATGCTCTCCACATTTTTTCAAAAGGTGTAAGTGGCAATATCTATTCAATTAACTACCCACAGTAACTTGAAGAAATAGTAGTAAATTGAGCTTTATTTAAGTTAAGGAGTTCCTCTTTGCATTTGCATTTTTAACTTTTTAATTGCACATACTTTTTTAGCAAAGTTACCAATTTGCTGGTTTATTTCAACTGCAATTTACTCCTTCAATGTGTTGGATTTCATAAAATCAATATGAGTGAATAGATTTTTGTCTGGTTCATACTTTCTTGTAATGGATTGAGAAAGTTAAGATTTTACACATTTCTAGGCTAGTCTGCAAAAGAGAAAGCATTTTAATTTACATTTGTGATCAAAGTATTTACAATCAAATATGTTGTTGATATTATCCAAACCAAATCTATTACCTATCCATCTACTCAACTGGCTTTTTCTTGGTTGGCCATTTTTCCCCAAGATTTTTAATTGTAATTTTTTAAATTTTTTTGGAGCAGCTAGAGTTGATGGTCAATTTATTAGGGGTAATACTTAATAGCTGAAGATGCTGAAGTGGCAAACAAATTATCCAGAGGATGCCGCTTTGGGACAAATTCTGCTAATTATGTAGTAGAATGAATTATTTTGTACAAATTCATATTCAGTAATTATTAAAATGTGGAAAAACTAAACAAAGCACATTTTTTACAACTAAGTCTACAAATTGTGACTCTGTTTGGAGATTTGCCTAAAAAGACATGTCACAATTTGCCAGTTTACCAAGCAAACAGGACAGAACTTTAAATTGAAAATGTGAGGTTATAAATCATAACAATAAACAGGCTTGTTACTAGGTTTTAAGTACAGAGGGGGGATAATACCAAGTTAATGAGGGCAGGAGGGCTAAGCTTTCAATATTTAGGGGGCTTATTCAAGTTAATAATTATCATAAAATGGGATAGTAAGGAGCGGGTGGGGTAATATGGGACAGTTCTCCAACATTTTGTGAAAATGTTGTAGCAGCTGAACTAATTGAAATATTGAAAAAGTAAAAATATTGGTATAAAGTTCAGCATTTTTCCTATCTATGTAGCATAAATCAAGTTAAGAAGTCATACATTTACTACCTCTAAAAATATAACTCAGTACTCCAGTGTGCAATTCTAAAATTAGTGGTTCACTTAAGGGGACTGGCTACCCTCCAACAAAACTTTTTTGTTTACAGACGGATCGTTTTGAAACTTGGTACACATATGTAAAACAGAAATCTAAGACCTTATTTTTTTGTGTAAATTTTTTGAAAAATGTAAGAAAACATGAAATTACTAGAAAACGGCAAAAAAGGGGGTACTCTAAAAAAGTTTATAACTTTTGCAAATCACATGCTACAATGTCGAGACACATATCATTTGATTTGTATAAACAATATCTAGCGACTGTAGAGCCCTGATTTTTTTATTTTCCTCAACATTTTTTTTTTTTTGTTATTCCCATTTTTTCTCATTTTTACCCCCCCACCCCTTCCCCTCTCCATATATAAGTCAAACCATGCACAAATTCAAAAAAAGGCTTCTAGAGTCGCTAGGTATTGTTTTTACAAATCTAATGGTATGTCTCTCATTGCCGTAGCTTAAAAACTGTTGGAATTATAAACTTTTTAAGATGGCGTTTTTTGGATTTTTTAAATTCTTCAGAGGAGCCAAATAAAGTAAAATTCATTGAAAACAGAAGAGTATGCCCAAAAAAGTCTTGACATTGTAGCACAAGCTTCCCATTGCCAATTATTTGTATTCAGAGTACTAGCAAGCGTCTTGAAACCTATTTATGTAAAATTTAACATGAATAATAAGCTAAAAATGGGACTTTTTATATATAAATATATGTATAAAATATTCATTTTACATAAATTTACAACTGCATTAAGCAAAAACTATTGCATGTACATCCATGGTTGTAGCTTTGTTGAACGCGTCTTGTTTGTAGCTTTCAAACAAGTGCAAACACTTTGCAATTAACCTAAATAATAACATATAAATACCATTTATTTGTAAATAATGTTATAAAGTGATCATTTTATAAAAGTTTAAGACTGCATTACGCGAAAAAGTATTGCATGCACATCTATGATACTAGCTTTGTTGAACACGTCTCGTTTGTAGCTTTCAAACGAGTGCAAACACTTAGTACGAGAGTAATGATCGAGAGTAATGATCTATATATACAGATTTAATTCAAATAAATCTTTGTACATATTGTTAAAAAATGTTCATTTTTTATATTTTTTAAATTGTCTTTCGCAAAAACTATAGCACGCACAGATATGCGGTAAACTGTGTTAGACGCGCCTTTTCAGCAGCTACAAAATGAGTCAAGAAAACGGAAAAGCAAAAATTTTTTATCTTTATGGTTGCCGGTCCCCTTAAGGGGATCGACCTCAACATACGAAAACTTCTACAGTTATTATCCGATTGTCATGAAACTTCACATACATACGTAAAATGTAAAAAAAACATTTTGCTCCTATGAATTTTTCGAAAAAATTGATAGNTTGGTATTCCTGATTGCAATGGAAGGAGTTTCCATGTCTCAGCTTATGCATCAGTGGTCAGTTTCGTATTTGTGGATTGAATCATTGGCAGTTTTTTGTGTATTTGTGAGTGAATGTACATAGTGAAGATGTTATTCTTTGCAATTTCCATCGATAGTGACATAACTACATTATTGTATTATGCACTTGAAATAAGAAGTGTAGCATTACGCATTAAATTAGCATTAGTGCGATAGAATTGTGTGCATTTGGGGCGGTCCATTCTAGCTTTCTAACGCTGATTGGATTCCAGTGGCTGTGACGTTGCACACGTTCTGATTGCTAATTGAATTCTTGTGACTGACGTTGCACACATTCTAGCAATGAGACATGAGTGGATTCATGTGACTGTGGCGTTGGATGCGTTCAAGCGTTGATTGGATCCTAGTTACTGTGATGATGTGAGCTGTGTTTTTTTTAATGAAACAGCTGTGGCAGCTTGCCACTTGCAGAGACTTGTCAGTGATGAAGATGGACTGAAAGTGGAAGTATGCTGGCCTTTCCAGATTTTTAGGTCATGCTTTCCGATTTGCTATGTTTACCAGTTAATATATTACCCCTCTGGAATTCCACACTGCTGTACTCACTGCAGTGAGTGACATAGAGTGTATTTTCTCGTAAAAAAAACGTGAAGTCACGGACGGACTGACAGACAGACGGACAGACTGACGGATGGAAATGACGAGCACAATAGTACATTTTTCCATAAATGAGAAAATGAGCTAAAAATCTCTGAAAAAAGTGTGAAAAGTCAGATTTTGAAAAAGTACCTACCTCTGCTAAGGTCTGTAGCAAAAAATGTATTTACTGTGTTGAAAAACTTCACTTACATAAAAGTTGCACACAAGTGTTTGTTTGCAAAAGTGGTTGACGGAATTTGCGTTGCTCATTCCAAAAAAATGGTGGTCATTTCCGCATGACTGGCCAATAAAAGACACCCCTAGAATATCATTTACAGAAGAACCTTGGTTAGCAAAGGCTCCAGTTAACAAAAAAATCAATTAGTGAAACGGGCAACATAGAATGAAAATTAATTAACCTAAACAATGATTTATTTCTCCAAAATTATGATGGTTGCCACTTGAATATTCCTTCTTTTTTCAGATATGTTTTTCAGGATCTTTTTCATGTTATAGTGAAATCACTTGACTCAATAAAAATAGGTGCAAAATTTCAAGCCATCCTGTTAGCTTACAGGTACAGAAGAAATGCTATGCGGCAGCTGATATGAAACTTGCAGTGGAGAAGGTTGTTGTCAGTGCTCAATGGCATGTTCATGGAAATGGTAATATCACATCAATAATGCAGTAATGTATGAATAAGGTTATATCATATCAATAAAGGATAAATAAGTAAAAATCACAGAAAAATTTGTTATGAACTGGCCTCTGACCACCAAGCAACCAGTATCCTCACCTAACGGTTCGCATTGACCATCGTTGTCTCACATACCAATGACCAGAAGCTGAATAGGTAAACAGCTGCCCAATTGCCTGCGAAGCAACGCTCGAGGCGGGACAGGATTTATGACCAACAGCAAGCTCCTTAAAGTTTATTAAATAACACATCCAACAAGTAGTCTACTATGGAGCTAAGATGCGGAGGAGAGAGCGAGCGAGCTAGATGAGGGATAAAGTTCTGGGTCCTAGAAGGAAAATGAACATCGTAAGTACACTGGTAATTCAGACGCCTGATGACTACCCTACAAACGCCCTTACATGACACCACATTATTTCTTCATAATATAAGCCACCTATCAGCAAACACACACAAAGGCACAGTAACGGTAACAATAACATGAAATACGGTGACACAAAATACAGTAACAGTATTTAACAGTAACACAAAATGCGGCACACCTAGGCGACTGTAAGGTAATCCCCTGTAAGCGAGGCACCAGTATGCAAGTCGGGATTGACACAGCTACTACTACCAGCCTTGGCCTACATCAGCGCCGGTATACTTAATCTCTCCGGTTTGAATGCAAGTAGGGAATTTGCAGCCTTCATACAGCATTACAATATCATTTATTCAACATCTACATCATTTACAAAGGAAGTTGAGGACTTCAGAATACTGCTAGTAATGGATGAGTACACTGTGCATGCTTCAAACATTTTAAAATTAAGTTTTATTTCAAGTGTCTCTTTTTACCCCACTCCCAGAGGTAATTCAGGATGGTTTTTATTTGCGTCTGGCGCCATACAAATAGCATATGGAATTTTTTGGAGATTGTTGTTTTATGAACTTGTTTATGAACTTATTGTTTATTTATGAACCTCTTTGTTTATTGTTTATAATAACAATACTCCATTGTTTATTGTTTACAAACTTCATGTTTATGAACTTATTGTTTATAACTTCTAACTTGTTTATGAAATCTTTCATCGTAAGAAGTTATTGACATACACTTCATCAATATTCAAATGATCTTTCAATGCCCAACTGCTGATTTGTTCTTTAACTTAGTTGCCAAATCTAACAGTGCCTGTTCACCTAAGCAAGTTGCTTTTCAAGAATTGGTGGCTTGCCAGGGCCCTTGAAGAAGAAGCTCCCACTTACTTGCAGAGTGAAAATAGGTCTCTCAAAACTGCAGTCACTGCCTGTTTGTAGTGTTGATGTTGTTGGAGTTCCCCGGTCTCCCTTTTACAATAGACCCCCTGTTTGTAGTGTAGTTGCTAAGAATAAAGCAACTGTTCGTAGTGTAGTTGCTTTCTCTCCTTTTTTTGTCAATGCTGCTCACATGCTGTCTTTCACATCAAAAGAATGGTCTTGCTGAATCAAATAGACCTGAAATTATGATTAATATATAAGAACAATCAGGTACATTACTAGGACACCATTGTAAATTTGCAATGTTTTTAAAAGTATGAAAATTGGAAAAAATTGAAGGGTTGTGGAAAAGGTTAACAGTAATCTTGAGAATGAACGAAATGAACTTTGCCTCTCAGGAAACAGAATATGCTTGCTTAGTATCACTCATAGAGTGGGAGAGCTGCAAGCAGACATCAAGCTAAAATTTAATATTAAACTCATGAATAAATATGATGTTGCAATTGAAATCAGTTATAATTTAGGTATGAGAATAAAATTTGACAGAAGGGATTTGGTGTGTTTAATCAGGTCAATGGAACTGGACTGAAAAAAAATACAATGAAGATGATATAGGCAGGAGTGACTACTTGGATGCAAAATATTGCTCATACTGTGTTCTTGTTGTAACTATTCTTGTTGGTGTAAACAGGCAACCTACTTAAAAATTAATGTTGTAGAAGGTCTCATTCATGCATTACTGAACACCAGATGACAAATTTTTGATCTAATAATGCTCTCCAAATTTCATAGCTTTTTAAACACTATTGTGAATTGTAGATAATGTTGTTGAATTTATTTTTCATGCATAATTAGACAGTCCTCTCTGACTGCTGGACATTTTTACTAGCTAATAATAGCTTGAATGATCAATTTAATTTCAGTCTCCCAAGTATCACCCCTGATGTTCAGGTGGTGGTGTCACAATTGCTTGTGGTACAGTTCTCCTGTGTTGCTACCACATATCCTGAGTTGCTACAACAACTTGGTATATGTCATGCACAATCCATTTTACTCTATCATAATACATGTTCAAATTAACTATGAATTGCAACTTTGGTTACCATTTTTTCTCATTTTTGCTTTGATAAATAATAGGTTTATCATTTATTTTGTAACAATATTTACTTTTTAATATATCAAAATATTATGGATGTCCCATTATGAAGAATTGAGTGCTTTTAATCTATTTTTCAATTAAAGTAGTATATTGTTTAGACTAACTACCTATGATATTTTCTTTGAGATGTTTGTATTTCCATTAGACCAAGTTGAAAAGTACAGCTATTATCAAGTTTTGTCTATTAATGATCAACAAGCAAATAATTTGTCCATGCAAGTAACTTTTTATGGGTAAATTTTGTGGCAAGTGTTGAAATTAATGCCTACCACTATCTTTTAAGCCTCTGTTTCACTTATTAAAAATCAATGAATTGTTGTTAATTTGATGCTTCACATGATAGATTTAAAAAAACTGCAATGCTTTGCAATTATCATCGCATGAGGTGATGGAGTCCAATACCAAAGAATGCAGTGTTCTGCTGCACCAACTCTCTGATGCTGCAGTCAGGAGTGGCAGATGCCCTGAGCAGAGCCTCACTCAAGCATCTCCTGGTGGCAGCAAAGTAAAGTCTGAAGGTTAGACAAATTCCATGTGCCACATTTATCAAATGCTACTATACAATTGAGCAGCTGAAGTTATGTCAATTTATTAGATTTAATATTTATCTGTAATACCTTTTTAGGAGATTCACTACAAGAACTGATAATATCATGTGGGATTTGGCAACTTAACAAGTCTCAACCATCTGAGGGATATGAATGTTCGTCTCAAGTTTGCATGATTCTTTAATTTGGTGAGCATTATATTTACTGTGAGATATCTTGCTCCACGGTTCAGTGATGCAAGAACATCAATCTGCTTATTTTCCAGCCTTGGAAATGGTTGGCCTTCCTCCAGCACCCAAAGTTTCTGTTGTCAAAGAGGAGCCTGAGGAAGAAATTGACGATGTGTCCATCAAAGAGGAACCATTTTCTTATGGACAAGAGGTAGATGGAGTCAAAAAACAAGTTGATGTTTTGCAAAGAATTTGATATTCCTGCATCGATTTTGATGAAAAAATTAGCAAAATGCCATTTCCATGTTTCAAAATTTATGCAGCGTCAAGTTAGGCATCAGGAGACAAGTTTTTATTTGGTATCAAGCCTGAAATATTGAGAAATTATAATTAGGCATGAAGCTACTTAATCTTGATTCAATAATTTGTAAGAAGTTTTGGAAAATTTAATTTTTGATTACTCTCATTAGGTTATATACTATGAATAACAGCTTGCAAATTTTAACTCCATAGTTGTCTATTTCCTCATAATAATGAATTGTTATGTCCTCCATTGGCACGAACCATGCCAATATCCAACTTCACTCATTCAAATACTTATTCTTTGCTCATAATGAATAAATAAGAATAAGATGTGAGAACTGCTAAGAATAATACTGGAGAACATGTCACCACAGCCTGAACATGTCACCACAGCCTGAACATGTCACTAGTCACTTGAGTGAATGTCATTTTTTACCTGTGTCGATTGACCTAATTTTTCAATCAAGTGATGCACCTCAATACAATGCAAATAAAGAGTTGCCTATAACATTTATCAATGCAAATTAAATCTAAAAAGAATTAAAAGTGTGCTCATGCTTTTGAAATTATCATTTGCATTTATATACCTATTTAATTTTATAATGGGCAAGTGAAATATTGTTACCATAGCCACATCACTGCAAGCCTCCTTAACATTGCCCTCCATGTCCCTAGGCTTCTCCAACTATAGATATCAGCCCTGCACCTGCACTCTCTTCTTGTGTGCTGTGCAAGACCGAAGCTCACGTTGAGGCTCACGACGCCAACACAAGCGCTCCTCAGGACATTCCTGCTCTGTTGTCAAATAAGGTACCTATTTATAAATATATTATATACATAGTTTCAGCTTTCCCCTGCAACACATTTTCAAGAGATTTTCCCAATTCCTTGAGCATGTTATATTTTCTTGTATGTATTTAAGTATAAAATAGTGTAGTTAATAAGACTGGTAGTGATACTTTGAACTGGTGCCATTTTCCCATGCATTCAAATTCTTGTGAAATCTGATAATCTTTGGTCATCAGAAATAGATGGCAAAACCTTAGCAAGGATAAAGTTCTTGAACAAGATATAAAATCCAGGCAGTGTACCTGGAATACTAAGGGAATGCGCTTTAACCTGTTGAACTAAATGTAACCTCCTCACTCTCCTCGTGTATCTGGGATTACTTGCAAAAAAGAATCCGATTGTAATCAACACAACACTGCATGGGAGCAATGGAACATTGATTGCTTGGGTTCCCAATAGTATTTCTTTTATGTTAACGCTGCCCAAGGTCTGCTTGAGTTAATGTAATGTTTGCACACATGGCAGGAGAAGCCCCACTTCATGAGGCCTTAAACTACCATCAACAAGAGAACAAAAATATGTATATAATGTTGAGTATTAGAGCAGTGAAACAAAATTTTAATTATCAGGCTCAAGGTAAGAGCAAGTTATTTCAACATGCTTATTTTGGAGAGACCAAGAGATGATGCTGCGTAATCTTGCATGACCCAAAACAAATTTTAAATTCTATGCACAAAATTTGTAAAGTTTTGACATAATTTTATATATCTGTTCAGACAACTATTGGATTTTGCTAAAAATAATGTGCTCTAAAAAAAAAACTTGAAAATGTCAAGTTCAGTTAAACTGTTATTGATAAGTGAGAATAATTTTGTTTTGCTCCTTTTACCATTAGTGCATTGCTGGTGGGTCAGCACCGGCATCGGGAGACGCTGCTGGTGTCACTGATGCCTCTGGAGCGTCCAGCTCCAAGCAGGGCACGAGGCTGGCGTCTTCCCTGCGTGGATTGGTGCCTGCAGGTGCAGGCAAAGTGCAGCAATGCATTTATGTGGCACAGCCTGCTTCAGTACCCCACCGCTGCTCTGCCTGTGAAAATACTTCAAGTTCAGAGAGGGGACTGCAGCAGAATATTAATGCAGTGCATTCTAAAGAAAAACTACAGTGCCCTGAGTGTGATTATAATTGTATCACAAAAGGGTCCTTGAAAAGGCATTTACATTGCAAGCACTCTACAGAAAAACCTATTCAGTGCTCCAAGTGTGATTATGCTTGCACCACAAAATGGGCCTTGAAAAGTCATTTGCTTCACAAGCACTCGACAGAAAGACATATTCAGTGCTCCAAGTGTGATTATGCTTGTATCACAAAAGGGAATTTGAAAAGACATTTTCTTCACAAGCATTCAACAGAAAGACCTATTCATTCTACAGAAAAACCTATTCAGTGCTCCAAGTGTGATTATGCTTGCATCTCAAAATGGGCCTTGAAAAGTCATTTGCTTCACAAGCACTCGACAGAAAGACATATTCAGTGCTCCAAGTGTGATTATGCTTGTACCACAAAAGGGAATTTGAAAAGACATTTTCTTCACAAGCATTCGTCAGAAAGACATATTCAGTGCTCCAAGTGTGATTATGCTTGCACCACAAAATGGGCCTTGAAAAGTCATTTGCTTCACAAGCATTCGACAGAAAGACATATTCGGTGCTCCAAGTGTGATTATGCTTGTACCAAAAAAGGGACATTGAAAAGACATTTTCTTCACAAGCATTCAACAGAAAGACCTATTCAGTGCTCTGATTGTGATTATGCTTGCAACACTAAAGATGCCTTGAAAAAACATTTTCTTTTTCGGCATTCAAAAGAAAAACCCATAAAATGCTCTGAGTGTGATTATGCTTGTGTCACAAAAGAGGTCTTGAAAAGTCATTTGCGTTACAAACATTCAGCAGAAAAACCTTTTCATTGTTCTGAGTGTGATTATGCTTGCATTACTAAAACTGCCTTGAAACTTCATTTTCTTTACCGTCATTCCCAAGAAAAACCCCTTCAATGTCCTGAGTGTGATTATGCTTGCGTTACAAAAGCGGTATTGAAAAGACATATTTCTAAAAAGCATTGAACAGAAAACCCATTCAGTGCTCGGAATGTGACTATGCTTGCATCAGAAAGGAAACATTCAAGCGGCATTTTCTTGACAGGCATTCATCTGAAAAAGCCCCTCCGATGCTCTGAGTGTGGTAATACTAATGTCAAAAACGCATGTTTGAACTGCATCTTCTCTCCATTCATCTACCAGAGAATTGTTTCAATAGCTTAAGTGTGAGGATACATTTGGATGCAAACTTTTTTCGTTCTTATTTGTGATAGAACAAATATTTCCTAAATTTTCAGTGTCTCATTCCCTCAATCATGAATTTATTCATTTTCAGTAGGTTCACTGTAGAAAAAATCTAGATAGAGGTAGTTCAAGAATGTGAATGTTTTTACTATGGTTGTTCAAATTACCGCTCTGCAGCAATGATGGACTGGTATTTGGGTAGAGCTTAAGACAGGAGAAAACTTGTTACTTAGAAAGTTTGCACATAGTTTGTTTCCTGCTTTCAGAGTACATACAATGATGTTCTCTAAACTCTTGAACTCTAAACTCTTCTCTTGAACTAGGAACTGTAATTGTGATCCATTGTTAGTTAATAAGCAGCTCTATTCATTAAATAATTCAACTCCAGGTACAGAATGATCATAGACTACTATTAGCTGCATCATAGTTTCTTTTGCTTAGTATATCAATATCACTGTGCTCCACAAATCCGAATCTTTGGCAAGACTATGTGGAAGTTACAACTTTTGAAACATGGTAATCGATATAGCCGGGAGAAAACTTTTCAGAATTTGTGTCCATAAAGGAATGAATAGCATCTGTGATTTTCTTTCTAAGTTCCTTATCATGGTCATTTCCTTATACATCACACCCACCATAACTCTCCTTGTTGAAGAACTAAGCAGATCATCGAAAAAGCTAAACTAATAAGTTTATCTGAACAGATACTAGAAATGTTAATAAAATTTATAAGAAGTTGGCCGTGAGATTTCAGAACGGATACAGGAGTATTCAAGCAGAGACTTGCTCAATAGGAAATCTTTGAATCTTGAAAGAAACAAAAACAGGGTTCACTTAGAAGGCATCAGAAGAGATCCAGGCTTTCAGGTAGATATTCACTGCAAACAAACATCGCGTAATATTTTTTATTCCAATAGTAAATTTTAATTACAATTATAAGTTCCATCTCTTGACTGCTTCTGTACAATATGCCTAATAGCTATATTGATGAAGATTACTTCATTGCTCTCCAGGTAGTAGCAATGTTTGAGTGAACTTGCTGACATCGAGCACAGAACAAGTATTCAACACCTAGACAATAGTCATTTCACTGGACAACTGAAAAGTTAAAAGTGACCTACAGCATCTATTTCGTTGTCTCGTATTCTCTGCGCTGTTGTCTGTGTCCTTCCCTAATGCCCTAACCAAATTTAGATGCTGGCCAGTTTCTACTGGTGCCGTCCGCGGCTCGGTCGAGCTGAAAATCAGCCTCCCCATTCACGCTTTAGTTATTATCTTCTAATTCCAAGTCAGAGCTGCGAGAGTCGCTCCTTGCTCTGTTGGTCGCTGGGCCACCAGAACAGGAACAATTGAAGTATAGGACAGTTGAGAAACTCGAGAGGATGGCAGGCACAATTGAAGTATAGGACAGCTGAGAAACTCAGGGGGATGGCAGGAACAATTGAAGTATAGGACAGTTGAGAAACTCAGGGGGATGGCAGGAACAATTGAAGTACAGGACAGTGAGGAACTTAGAGGAATGGCAGGAACAATTGAAGTATAGGACAGTTGAACTCAGGAGGAAGGCAGGAACAATTGAAGTATAGGACAGTTGAGAAACTCAGGGGGATGGCAGGAACAATTGAAGTATAGGACAGTTGAGGAACTCAGAGGGATGGCAGGAACAATTGAAGTATAGGACAGTTGAGGAACTCAAGAGGATGGCAGTAACAATTGAAGTATAGGACAGTTTAGGAACTCGAGGGGTAGGTAGGAACAATTGAAGTATAGGACAGTTTAGGAAGGCAGGAACAATTGAAGTATAGGACAGTTGAGGAACTCAAGAGAAAGGCAGGAACAATACAACAAAGTATAGGACAAAGGGTTCTTGAGGAACAAAGTATAGGACAGTTGAGGAACTCAAGAGCAAGGCAGGAACACTTGAAGTATAGGACAGTTGAGGAACCCAAGAGGATGACAGGAACACTTGAAGTATAGGACAGTTGTGGAACTCAAGAGGGTGGCAGGCACAATTTTGCCTGCCACCCTCTTTTGTGCTCATAACATATGTCTTTTGTATGTCTTTTGTCTTTTGTGCATAACATATGTCTTTTGTGCTCATAACAGTGGAGCAGGCTGGTGGCTCCAAATTGGTGAATACAGTGAATGTTTGATCTAAGGTTAGTTGATATGTTAGCGTTCATCGGTGCTCTCAAAAATGAGGTAAAAATCAATATAACGATCGATGGCGAAAAATTTATGAGTGTTTGAGAGGTGGGAGAAATAACGATGGTAAGATGATGTAATCTCATTTCAATCACTTATCAATGGCCAAACACGGCAGCCATTCCAGTGACAGCGCAAGCATCGATTTCGATGACGACTGAAATGCATGACGTCATCACTCCTCAGGAATGAACTGCAGGACTGAAGTGGCTGCTTGGCAGCTGACGGAGAGTTGTCGCTTGACAGGTGACAGAGAGTTGTCGCTTGACAGCTGACAGAGAGTTGTCGCTTGACAGGTGACAGAGAGTTGTCGCTTGACAGGTGACGGAGAGTTGCTGCTTGACAGGTGACGGAGAGTTGCTGTTTGACAGGTGACGGAGAGTTGCCGCTTGACAGATGACGTAGAGTTGCTGCTTGACAGGTGACGGTGACAAAAGAGGCGCGGTTATGTCTGCAGGGCACGCAGCATCAGCAGCTTTTACGCCTTCGTCAGGACCGCGACGTGCGGTTGCCAGGTTCTCTTCATGACTGCTGACGCCTTCGTCAGGACCGCGACGTGCGGTTGCCAGGTTCTCTTCATGACTGCTAACGCCTTCGTCAGGACCGCGACGTGCGGTTGCCAGGTTCTCTTCATGACTGCTGACGAGGGCTTGGGTGTCGGCCTGAGTGAGGCCCAGGAGGGCCCAGGAGGGCCTGAGTGAGGCCCAGGAGGGCCTGAGTGAGGCCCAGGAGGGCCTGAGTGAGGCCCAGGAGGGCCTGAGGCCCAGGAGGGCCTGAGTGAGCAGCTCTACTTGGGGCAGTTCGAGGTCGGCAGCGTCAGGAGGGCGGGTGTTGCAGGCACCGTTTAGGCCAATGCATTTGACCCGCTTAGGCCAATACATTTCAAACTAGTAATATAGTATATTTATAGTCCCTTGATAAGGTGTCAATAAACGCGGTGCTGGATCTTCAATGTTCACATTGTGATGCCTCTGTTAACAGCAACGGCATCAACCATCGCTATTCATAATCCCTTGATGCCTCTCTTAACATAAACTTTTTTGTTTATGTTAAGAGAGGCATCAAGGTTAAAGAGAGGCTTTGGTTAAACCGCGTCCACTCGATGCCATAAGCGAAGACGTCGAAAACAGCAACCGAACAGACGAGGGTTCAGTGGTTAAAAGACGCTGTTGTGAGGAAACAGGTGATGACTGTTGCAATGGTTGTCATAACCACCCACAGTTCAGCACCTTGGTTGTGGTGCACGAGAAGTGGTTGCTGGACAGCATTCAGTTCTACCAGGTACAACCATACCAGAACTACCAAGTGGCTGCTGTTGAAGATCTCAAGCGCAGTCTCCACCAAGAAATTCAGGATAATTTGAATTAGAACTTGCCTGTAAAGAACACAAGAAATGTGATCAAAATAATCAGTAATTTTGGACAATATTTTTCGCCATTTGGACAATAATCTCTATCCAAATAGCGATGCACTTTTACCCCTTGAATGAGCGATTAATTTTGACGCAGTTTGACTCAGAAAAGGACGTATCTGTGCAACGTATAAAAAGCCACTTTTGGGACAGTATTAACGTAACATCCCATTATAAAGCCCCATCCATCTCATTATTTATTCCAGTGCATTTATTTTATTTTATTGCGCCCCACGTTTTTCGTTTTAGATGTAAAATATTTTAACTGAAATACAAAAGACCAAGAGAATGAAAGCAAACAGAGATCAGTAGCTGCCGAAAAATTATTTTCTACTTTTAGTCCACATGAAAAACGTGGTCTTTAAAAATTTTTTTTATACATTTTATTATTATTTAGTTATTACTTTGTAAGAAATGATGTTAGTTTTTAGCGCTAGTCGATTTTTTTCTATCACCGAAACACTCCTTCATGTTCTTTGTACCCATCCTACGGCCCTCTGCAGCATCCGTCAAAATGCTCAATCCTACTGAAAATTGCGCATTTGTATGACATTGAGCTTACATTTTATTTTAGCTGATTATCAAACCTCGCTAATGAATAGTCCTCTGTGCAATGGATAGGCCTTTGTATAATGGATAGGCCTTTGTATAATGGATAAGCCTTTGTATAATGGAAAGGCCTTTGTATAATTGATGGACCTTTGTATAATGGTAATAGACCTTTGACTTATCGTAATGACAGCAGTATGAAACCCTTCAGCATTAGAACGATTGAGTATTCAATTTTACCGAAATGTCTGCTCGTCTTCTTTGCCATATGTTGCCCAATTGCTCAATACGCTTTCATGACAACAAACTAAGCTGTGATTGGCGCTTAATAATATCTCTAAGGTGAATGTGATTGGCTCTGAAAAAAGTCAAGATTGACCATGATTAGCTTGCAAAAATATGTTAGGTTAACTGTTATTAGCTGTGATTTTGGCTCTCTAAATGGATGAAGCTTGTCTGTGACCGGCTCACAAAAATACAAGTTTGTCTGTGATTGACTTTCTAAATTACGTCAAGGTTAACTTTGATTGGCTCTTAAAATACTTCGAGATTTATTGTGATTGGGTCTCGAAGTGCGTCAAGATTGATTGTGACTGGCTCTCATAATACGTTGAGCTTGAGTGTAATTGGCTTTCTCTCTACATACGTTAAGTTTGTCTGTAGTTTGCTCTCAAAACGTCAAGATTAGCAGTGATTGGCTTTCAAAATATGTCAAGTTTGTCTATGATTGGGTCTGAAAATGCGACAAGTTGGTTTGTTATTGGACTCAAAATGCGTCAGGATTAAGTGTGATTGAGTCTCAACATCCGTTACAGTTTGTCTGTAATTGACTTTCAAAATGCGTCAAGTTTGTTCAAAACACGCCAAGTTTGTCTGTGATTGTATCAGAATAAAGACAGGAGTTCATCTCATTTTGCTTTCAATGTGTGCATTTGCTGGAGTTCTTGTGATGCTCGCCTCTACTGACGCTGTCCTTGAACTGGAACGCTTTGCCCTCAGACGGACCTGCAACTCGTCCCTCGGTTCGCTGTGCCCTCGGTTCGCCCATTATTAAATTGCAGTGTCGCTATGTTTAACGGCTAAAATGAAAAATAACTTTTTAGTGTGTATAGCATTGCAACTACTTTTCCGAAAACTGGCCAGTTTGGTGCTCTGCTTCGAGTCATATTATGTAAAGTATTTAGCTAATTTCTGCTGTATTTACTGATGACTTTGAACAATATTATTTTTCACTGTCTTTCTTATTTGATGTTCTTAATTTAGTCATGTTTTTCTTAACTTCAGTATTTTACAGTTTATTTACTGTCCTCGTGTTTGTTGGATGATGTATCCGCACCCTTAAGTTTAAAGGGAATATACTGTTATTATTCATAGGTACCCTTTTACGTTCTACGTTCGTTATTAAACTGCGAGGAATTCTTCTATCCGATTTACTGTTAGAAATTCGCTCATTGCAGATATTAGCGCGGGATGATTCGACGCTGAGCGTCGTAATCCCTTTCCTAGCTTAAGCCTAATATTGCAATGTTTTTTGGTGAAAAGACTTAATTTCAAAAATCATGGCAGTGTTCTGGACCACATTTCTCCACCAATGTAGTACATCATTGCGTTTTACTGATGCAAGAACGCGGACGGTTTTGTCCAGCTTCTGGCGGGTGAAGTTTTCTGTTGACCTCCTATATATATGTGCCTTGTCGGTTGAAACTCTTACACTGCATTCTTTCCGAGTAGATAATTTAATTTTCTTCCTTAAAAGCGTAATGAGAAAGACTGAAAGCAATGTATAATAAGGTTTCTTTGACACCACTGTTATAGGTATCGTTTTATAGTATTGACTCCGTTATACCGACATCGTCTGAACGTTTTCGTCCTATTCTACGGTCATTGTCCTAACTGTAAGTTTGACAGATGTTATTATTATTGTCATGGAATATGGTGTGTTACCCACGTAATGGATGTGTCCGTCCACGCAATCACATACCGTATGTCATATTGATGTGACCACAAGAGGTTACGCCTCTACGTACATCTGATAGCAACAAAGGTACTTTCAAATTTATATGCGTTCGTAGGATGTATACCTCAGCAACAACCAGCGCGAAGACAAGGCAGCCGAACTCCAGAAGTGTATACCTTCACGCAACGCTGAATTTGACGCGACTCCCTCAAGCGGATCACATTCACGACCCGATTTTGACATTTCCGAATTTCGTAATGCGGTGACGGGAAATTCGTTTGAAGGCTTCAAGAGAAGCAGCCAGGCGAGTGTCAAAGGTTGGGATAATCAGTGCATAAATTTAAAAAAAATCCCTGATATGGGATCTAAAGTAGCATCACCCGATATCACGACTACTTGGGATATAATTTAAGTTGTGGTTATCATCTCTCTAAATAGTAAATCTTGCATCGTTATTCGATGCACATCATTGGGTCATACCAGCCTGCCTTGTATTAAATAATAGTTCAATACATAATATATCCGTGGTAATTTCTGCAACAAATTCTTTAGTCGATTTCGCACATACGTATGAGATGTTCATTTTTTTACAAAGCCTTGCGAATTTTAACCCGGCCTTGGAGTAAATAAGCTCATCTCAACATTGATTGAATGAAATAGTCGACTATTAGCCATAAGGTGCCTTTACAGGCGTATATAGTAAATAATGAAAATTATTGGGCAATGTGACTTTAGTCAAGATTGACTGATGGAATGGAATGTAGGATTCAACCCAGGGCAGTCGTATAAAGGGTAAACATGATTTTTGAAGTTCATGTGATGAATGGCGGTAAACCTAATAGGTTGGGAACTAATAGATTGATAGTCAGATACAAATTCATATGAATACGGAACGTATGGTGATAAATCAGGTCAACGATGAAAAGAAAAAAAATGCGCTTCACTGGTGCTTGGAGATCACATTGTGAACTTGGTCGATCAAGTTATTTTAAATTTTTCAATACGTGAGCGCCGGTTTGCGGTTTCCAAATGTCTGGCTGATGCGATTTGTTGATAATTTTTAATCTAGCGGTTATCACTTGGCCGAGAAATTCAGTAGTAAGGCTTGCATTGCACGCGGGTCTCAACTATTCTCTTTATCAAAAGAAGGTTTCATGCAGCTACGTATATTCAAATTTATGACGTACTTTTGCACGGCATATTTTATGATCTTTAAGCATGCCTGCAAAACATGATTTTATAATAAGAACTGAATCCCAGCCATGCAGCTGTCCATCAAGTGTGCTACCAAACTTGAAGTTCATGAGCGAATACAATTAACTGTATTAAACTGTCTGAGCGAATACAATTAAAAAAAAATAAGTATATAGCTTCAAGCAATGTGGGAGTTGCGATGGAAATTACAGACGTATAGGGCAACATGGGGCAGCGCACCCCCCCCTTTTTTAAACTAAATTTTTGATGAAGTTTTAATTGAAACGAGGTGGTTCTTTGTTTTGTTTAAATGTACAACTAATGAGGAATGTATGATGTGAATTGGGCGCCTATAGAGTAATTCAATTTTTAATGAAACACTATTCTGTAATAAGTGTCAAAATGGGCCCGTTGCCCCACCCCTGGGGCAATGGGCCCATGGGCTAGAGGCAAGGCGCCCACCCTTGGTCCTTTTACCGCAATTGCATAATTTTTGTTTAAAAATGATAAAACAACACTTTACAATTAAAAATAAGAAAAAATATATTAGAAAATATGACATTCATTCATTTATTAACAACTCAAAAAATCATATCCTTACCATGAAAAAATATACCCTTGGCTTAAAAAATCTATCACTGACGTGAAGAAAAATATTTCATTAACATAAAAATATATATCCTTGACTTGAAAAATATATCCTTGCGATAAAAAATTGGTCCTGACATGAACAAAATGTATTCTTGACTAGAAAAAAATATATTTAGTTGATCAGAAAAAACTTCGTTCCAGTTTTGCCCATAATCCAGATATAATGTGCAGAGAATTCGTACCTAATCGTGATTTCAGCTAACATCATAAAAACTCATCAACTTTTGGCTCATTGGTGTTGACTGAAATCAACTTTTGGCAAGGCAAGAGTCAATAACTCGATAAGGGGTCATCTAATGGTAAGGGGTCTCGATAAGAGGTCATCTAAACAAATCTAATGATGTATAACACAAGACTTCCCCATGGGCGCTTTGCCCCGTGACACGCGTGGGCCCGTTGCCCCCACTAGGTATCATTTCAATTTTTATCGTGTCAACATTTTATTTTAAAAGCGAATAGTCTAAACTTGATCTCAAAATTATCCATATACATATTACTTTCAAAATATAATTCACAGTAATTTCAAAAGCTCCAACTACAGTAATCGATAACAGTTTTATTTAGCAGCAAAAAAAAACTTTATCTGGGCTGAAACAGTTATCCACAAATATCTTAATAACGCAAACACTTAGCAAAACGTAAATCCATACACTTCACCCCAGTGAAACTGTTGACCGGCGGTAGAGAACACGGACCAATATCTGCAATACTTAGCGAGAAACCCGCTATGGGCCCATGACCCGCAGTGGGCTCGCTGCCCCATGTTACCCTACATGTAAAATAAGATGAAAATTCAACATTATAAATGAAACTTGGGTGTTGCAATTGAATTAAATTTAATATAAATAGAAGGCATTAAACCTATTATCAATATTTTAAGTTCAAATATTCTCATACAAAGGCAGGCAACCAAAAATGAGTTCATTCAAGAGAAAAATTCAAGAACATTTCCCGTAAAGCTGGTATATCCAAGTTTGACTTCATTACAAATAAAACAAATAAATCTTTAAAATTTTTGGACTATATATACCACTGACAAACGCTTGCCATTACAGGCACCAAGCTAAAACTGAACGAAATTATCTAGAAATCAATACATGCTATATATATGCATAGCCAAGATAAGTGTTGAATGGATTTGCTATTGGACGATATCAGCAATAGCCACACTGTCAAAAATTGGTAAGAGTTTGTAACACTGACAGCCAATCACTGACGGTTTACTAGCTAAACCCACCAATCACGAGCGTGTTATTGGCCGCTACGTGTACCTAAAACGCTACGTGTACTTAGAACGCTGCGTGTACATAAGCGAGTTTTAAAAGTACAGCACCTGCGCGATTGCTTGAGTTTCTTTATAGCGTCGATCGGTACAGCATTTATCAAATAGGCCAAAGTACGACTTCGACGAATCGTTTACAGTTAAAGAAACTAAATAAAAAAAAAGTAAAGAAACTCAATTCTTAGGAAACTTTTAAATGTTTATTTACTTTCATCGGCTGGAAAACATACATACAAACTGCGCAATATTGACAAAAAAAAACGGTACAAAAACTTGATTACTATAGTTCAGTACAGTGCGTTACGCCAAAATTGTTTAGACAACTATTAAAAGTCTTCATAAACTTGTTCGGATTAAAGCATAGACGTACTTGATGTTGAACTGAAATTTGGTGCGTATATATTATTTTAGCTGTTCATATCAACACCTTGCGTTATTTTCTTTTCGAATTTATTAGGTACCATAAAATCCTGCTCACGGTGATTTAAGGTCGTGCTTGAGAGCCGCGAGCCCTCAGGCAGGCTTGGCTGGTTCCCTATGAGAATCTATCACTACGTATAGTCGTTATAACTCCGCTCGTAAATGAAATATCAATCTGAATTTTATAATGCTCATTCAGCTATTTAAAATTTCCCGACAGTGATAAATTATATGTATATTTTTTATAACATCAGTTATGATAAAGTAAAATGTTGCATATCGATATTCATTATTCTTGCGAGAGATGCGACTTACCTAAATTTTTGAGACATGAGGAAGTAGTAATATTTATTCTCTATTGATCGGTATTAATGTCATATTTGAATCACCCTCTATTTTATAGAAATTACTTAACAAAATACTTTTTCATCACTACTGATGTGAAGATTTCCCATTTTCTTTGGGACCTGACCCCGAGCATGTCAAAGTGTCGTACGTTGTCGTACACTTTCCTTAGCGGTCATAAATTAGCTCGCGTGAAGTGACAGAGTCGATCGTCTATCCTCTTCCTAGGGGGTAGAGGGACAGCCTCCTTACCCTCCTTACCCCCTTACCCTCCTGGCTCCTCCTTACCTCCTCCTTACCAAGCAGACAGTCTTATTCCTGTCTCTTATACACATCTAGATGTGTATAAGAGACAGGTTGAGAAACTCAGGGGGNAAGTCTAAGCTCATATTACAGTGAAAGACATCGGTATTTCTTTGACGATGTGGCGAGAGTAGGGGTGTCAGACTTGAGTGTGTGAAACCCTCACAAATTCCCCCGCGTATCTATCCCCTCTAACAACCCTCACTGCGCTGCCAAAACCTCCCTTTCTTTCTCCATGCCCATGCTACAAACATCGAAGCCAGTGTCGCTCTATCGTTACGAGCTAACTATTGGTCTGAATTGGTCTATGCACATCCAAGTTGTATTCTGTTAATATAATTTGTTCACTTTATTTATCACAAGTTAAATAAAATATGTTATTCAGTTGAAAGAATGGGTATCAAAGCCTAAATTATTTTTTGCCATGATGAATTTTGCAATAATCACGTCCTTGCTTGAACCGGAAAAATTAAATAAATAACATGGAAAAAGATTCAAAATGACGGCACATCATTATGTTTTATGTTTATTTGTTTTTTTAAGATCGCGCGATCGCGCTGTAAATAGCAAAGAATTTGATGGCAGTAGTCAAAGCTCATTCATTACATGTGCACTTTTGTGAGCTGTCATTACATTACATGTGCACTTCATGTACACGGTGGTCCAGCCCGACACCGCCTACGCTAGCACGCATTCCTACGGCATCGCGTCGGCCAGACGTAGGATAACCAGCCCTCACGCGTCTCGGCAGCAAACTCGAGCAAGGTCGCTGTAGAGTTCGGGCGGCTTTAAATACAAGCCTTAATTATCACTTAATAAGTAGTCGCTTGCAGGCTTCAGGCGGTACCCGGATGTAAAAACTTTATACAAATGAGGTGACTATTCGAACTTCCACTGTATAGGGTATTTTACCGAGAAATTATATTCCCTTTAGCGTTAAAAATTTGATTATTATTTATTTATTATAGCGCTATGTAACTGCGTCACGTCAGCTTATGAGAATCGTCTTCGCTAGAAAGCTTCACAGGAGACTTGCAGTATTTCTTGAGGGATCAAGTCCCATTCTCGTTTACATTTAGACTTCAAACTATCCAAAAAATCATGAGGTGTTCTACACACCCTATTCTCTAAAATAGCCCACACAGAAAAGTTGAGAGGATTCAAATCTGGGCTTCTTGCGTGCCATTCCTTTTGGTAATGGACGCTTGGATGTGACCCTGAATCCAGTTTTGGGTCATGTTTGAGCCATGTGATGTGGCAGAGTCTTGTTGAAAGTCCCACGGTGAGCGGTTGAAGTATTTACGTGTTGTAAACGCCTTGAGTGAGATGGTGCGCTCGATGAGTGAAAAATTGAGCTCGCTTTGCAACGAGCTGACTGAAGTGAAGGCTCAGCTGAAAAATACGGAAAATTTTCAGGCCAAGTCTCAGAGAGTTGATTTATCCGAAGTTGCTAGTGAAAGCTCACGCGAGTTGCTGGACAGAGAACGTAGGAAGTCCAACTTGGTTTGGTTTGGAGTTCCCGAGAGTTCTGCATCTGATACGAAGGACCGAGTGATGGCCGATACGAAATTTATTGAGGAATGCTGTAGCAAGGCACTCAGCTCACCGGTTGATATTAAATCGTGCAAGAGGCTACGCTCGAAGGACGCTGCTGCCAACACATGCAGGCCTTTGTTGGTGACTGTAAAGGATCCTGCACAGGTTGGAAGCGTGCTGAAGGCAGCGAGAAAGCTTGGAGAATCTCTTGAGTACAACTCCGTTTTGTAAAGAAAGATTTCACCCCTTTAGAGAGAGAGGATTTTCGCTGGAAATGGCAGGAGAGAATCGGGCGAAAAGGCACGGAAAATCAGGTCAACTACTCTCACAATGTCAAGACAACACCGGCCGCACAAGATCAGTTAGCGGAGCTGGAAGACAAGTAAACAGTAGAAGTCATGTCCGCAGTTCCAGACCGGTAAGTAGTGTAAGAAGCAACCGCATAAATCAAAGTGAAAGTGCACAAAAAGTTCTAAAATGTTTTTACACAAACTCGGATTCCGTTTTGAACAAAAAAGTGAACTGTTAACTGTGATCTCAAACGAGTGTATAGACATTATTTGTATTACAGAAACACTCCCTAAAAATCACGGGGGGAAAATTGTACCTGTTGAATTTCAGCTGCCAGGTTTTAATTGTTTTCATAATTTAAATGAAGAGCAGTGCAGTAGAGGTGTGGCTCTGTGGGTTAGAACCTCTTATGGGGCCCAGCAAGTCAAATTATCTGCAGAGCATCAATCAGCTAGAGAATCAGTGTGGTGTGAACTTACTCTAAAAGGCAAAGATAGCCTTCTCATAGGGGTCATTTACAGATCACCTAACAGCACCTCTGATAACAATAAAGTACTAAACAGCCTTTTACCGAGCATGTCATTCAGCAGGTCGCATACGTTGATCGTTGGTGACTTTAACCATCCAGAAATAGACTGGGCAGATGAATCTTCTCCAAGAGATGA
>NW_025947234.1:0-7344 GCF_000764305.2 Hyalella azteca | reverse complement strand
AGATAAAGCTATGGAAAAATATATGTTCAGATTTGAAATGCCTAGCACCATATCGAACCCGGTGGAAGTCGAGTAGCTATTTCAAACTTTCGTCAGTCGTGAAAAGATACGGTCAAATGACACGATTTTAGAACTTCTGTGAACAAGGCACGAAAAGGAAAAGAATCGGCGACAGGCCACATCAGGCCTACACTGCAGCGCCGAGATCACTATGTTATGTTATAAAGGTAACAACTCAGCTTCCAAAATGTTCTCAATGTATTGCTGACTGTTCAATTTCACTCCTGAGGGGACAAAAACGAGGGCTATACAGAGGTGGTTTTGAAGTCATATTGGTTATGAAACATACCGCAGTTCGATTACAGTCTGTGTTACTGGTGAGCCAGGTAAAAGATCATCGACAATTAATTCAAACTTACTCATTATTTCTAATAATCTATATAAAAAGTGTGCCAAAAGATTTACCAGGAGCTTATTATATTATAGACTTGATTTTAGCAAAATAAGTTACATGACAATCCTACTTTTCCCAAATAAAGTCAAGTATTAATTAGCGGTGCGAGGAATGCTTAAACACCAACACCTCGTACAACGTCGATCAGTTTTTCATGCTACCATGTTTTGATGTTTTCATGCAACCTGCAAGTTTTGATGGTAGATGATGTAGATTCTAAAATTACCACAAGTTTAATTGTTCTTCTCTGAAGAATAACAGAAATAAATGATATCTAAAAAATGTAGGCACACGAGTGCCTTTTTAGTCATGATGTAGAAAGTTAGGTTAAATAGCTTATTTCAATTTGCAATGCATATAGCGCGCTACCGTGGTCAACCCAGTCAAAAATCAAAGGCTTGTCGCCGGGGTTTTTCAGTAGACTTCCCAGTTAAAATTTAAGGCCGTGGTGCGGTTGTTTATCGGCGTGGAGGGCGATTATGAGCGCGCAACGGCAGATTGGCCTCGTGTCCGCAAATTACTGATATTATCTACTTATATTTCAAATTTGAATAAAATCCGTTCATTATTGAAGGATTTATGAGTGCCAGAGTTGAAAATGAAGTTAGGTTTTGCATTCGAGTTCGCAGGCCAGTTCGCACGCGAGTTCGCTGAAGTGTCGGACCGGTCAATCGAACACGTGCGTGCTTAAGTTGGTGTTCGAACCTAAACCAAAAATTTGACATACCCTCCTATTGAACAAAAGACCGTTGCTGATATCGTATACCGATATTTACACAGAGATATTAAATTTTTACGCATCTCAGAACACTGACATTTACTTGTTAAATGGAATACTTCTATCTGACAAAAAGAATGTTCCTTAAATGCTTACAGTTTGACTAAAAGCTCGTTCTATTATGATTATATCATGAAAATTCGCTCTGAAACATGTAGCTGTAATCTGAGATTCATTTAGAAATAACTTTCTCATAATTTGATTCGAGAATATTTTGAAAGTTTGGTGAAATTATAAGTATCAAAAATAAATTTCTTTAGAATTTAAGCTGATTTTAGATGATTCAAACTCCAAATACAACTCTATTTAGTAGTCAAATCATACAAGATAATAACTTCTGCTGATATAATTTATTGGAAAGTAAACATGTCTTAACCGATAAAATCCCCATTTCGATTTTTATTAAAGTTTTACATTTAATTTTCGCGAGTATGTTCATGGGTTGGGCCCTTTTTCTATCATTCATTGCTCAAACTATCCTGCCGGGATGCACGTTGAATAGCTAAATACTCAAATATTCTGGAACTTTTCATTAATATTCACCTTTTCCTTAGATCAAATTTCATTATAAACGAATGTTGTTTACACATTTTGAGCACGAGCGTGCTTATTATCAAACTTTATGTTCTTATTCATTATCTGACTGGGATATGCTTTCACACAACAAATCTTTGAACCAATTACAAGAATAGAAACGTAATCAGTTTATTATGGCAACATTCCTTGCTTCGTTGGTTTTGTTGCGCATGTGAACTTGTTAAGGATAACGCTTCTTGTTCTTGCCACCTGAATCGGACAATCTTGGCTGTTTAGAGTTTTTTAGACGTCACAGTGGACATAAGTGATAGCTGAGCTATTATCTTCATCTATTAGAATTAGATCCTAGTATTTCCCATTATGTAATAAATTCAACCTCTTTGTACCGACGTTCAAGTTACCGTTGCAACTTCACTTCTTGAGAGCCTGAGCCGTAGTCTCGCCATTGGCATTACTCACTAGTCCTTGCGTCGCAGAACTGCAACACCAGTAGCCTATAGGCTTATTTAGGCTATGCCACTCCATGGACAGTGTAACCTCAGTGCAAGTGTGCATACTAGTGGCAAATGGCAATGCTGCCAACTCAGTGAGTGTGAGTGACTGAGTGCCAAGGCCAACTTGCCAAGCACTGTAAGCAGGAACTTTGTTTTTGAGACTCTTCATTATTTAGTACAATTGGCATAGGCTAGCTACCAGGTGGAACTAGCTAGGTAAACTTGATTAAAGCATTATCAATTTATCATAGCCCATGCCGCAGCCATAGGTAGGTACATAGGTTTTGAATGAAATTTTTAATTAGATTATGGACCTATTCCTATTTGAAATAGGCTATTAGACAAAAGTTTCCTAAAATTGAGTAAAAACAATTGTGTAGGACAATTTCTAAAAATCATGGGTAAGAAACTAAGAATAGTAGATCAATTTTCTTATTTTTTAGAGAATGATTTTGGAAAGGGAAAAGGCCATAGGAGAAACAGGATCGAAATTTTTCCTAGGCCTATTTGTTTCTGAAATCTTGCAGCTCCAACGTGATAAACTTTTAATACATTTGGAAATTGGAATCTCACGGCCTGATTGTTGGATCATGCACTCAGCACTCTTGTTAACAATTGGATAGGAGGTAGGACCTACCTTCAGCTTCATTCATCTGGCGGAAATCTATCAGTTTCTCACAGGCTCACTGTCACCGTCAGTCCGTCACCATGGTCACCATTCCGGAAATAGCAGGAAACCTCTAGTTGTGGCCCCAAAAGTAGAGGTTTTTCACCATTGCACCATAGCATAGGCAATAGGAACAAGTAAAATTGGCCAGATTCACCTGCATTTTTAAATTTTTTCATCAGATTCACAGGAGGCTTCTGCCCCATTTTCCAAAATTTCTTGTTTGCCAACCCTATCTGGATTATCAGGTAAAATTTTCTTTAAATAGGTAGTATGATAATACTTTTTTCACACATAACCTAAAAAAGTATAATTTTTCTTGATTTTATGAGAATTAAAGCAATGACCAGGCATGGAATATACCTATCTACTTGACAAGCTGCAACTGGATATTTTGAGCGGTTGTTTTATGGGTTTGCCAGCCGTGATTTCATTTCTTTGAGCCGTGATTTCAAATCTTGGCCATGAAAAGCCACTTACAAGCCACAAACTTATTTACAAAGTCTCGTGCATATGCTACCCCAAGGCCCAAATATCTAATTTTACCCTAAAAACAGGTAAACGGCAACACAAACATTTGTCTTCGCTTAAGTGGCAACTGATAACGTGATAATGCAGTCTGACAGCTCTCATGTGACCACATCTACATGATCTTCAAGGAAACAGATATTCTTCAGGATATTCTGGCAGAAGCATTGAAGTGCTGCAGATTGAAAAAGTTGAACATTTTATGAAACATGTATGATGTATGCAAAGTGCACACCATGATTTTGTCAATTAAACAAAAATACATGACAATAGAGCTGCAAGATTTCATACCTACTAAAATTATATGATATTAAAGCTGGGATATTTCAGAAAAAAGTAGGACTTTCCCAGCCCCAATTGTCTTTAACATTGTAAGTGTAAGCACAGACATTTTTGTCTCACTTATTTATTGGCGTAGCAGTTTCAAAGTGACCAATTTTTAATACATTTGGTCTTTTGTGGTCTGACAATGCACTTGGCATCCAATTTCCAATGTCAGGTTCAAATTCCCTAAAATTGCTGGTAAAATCATTTTTTCTGCTGGTAATTTTTGAGAATTGGGGGAAAAATAAGCCAATTGTCCTATTATTTACTGAAGAATGTAAGAAAAAGCCATAGGAACTGGGGAAATTGCCCAGATCCTTGGACATTTTGGTCTGATTCATGGGTGGCATCTTCCCAGTAGTCCTGTTAGGCTATGTACTGTGTAGGTATACATATCTCACTAATCAAATATGTGTTGTTTTTTATAAATTACCTATAATGATTCAGCATTTACCTTCAGCATCAGCAGTATTTTTATTACCTCATCTAAAACCCTTCTAAATCTGTTGATCTCTAAAACTAAAAATAAATAACGGTTAAATATGTTTTATTTCCATGCTATTTTACTTGCATTCCTACCATCTCCCATCAAACTATTCACTCAATCATGGTTGTCTTGATGCCTCTAGTTGCTTAATAAAATTGCTTAACTACTACCTAGTTTACCTGCCTCTAAATGAAAAATTATCACGTTTAAAAATAAATTCTACCAGATCACAACAGCATGATCTAAAATATTGTAAAATATTACAAATAAAATATAAATAATAGAGTATATGAATAAAATTCATAGGAAGATCTATTTAATATTTACAAACTATACCAAAATGAAGTAATGGCAGGTCACCACTGATTATAGTATAATAAGATCAATCTACTTTGTATATTATGTCATGTATTTAAATATACTTTTCCAAACTTGAACTCAGATTTCCTGTCATTTTTGGAAATTTAAGCTTCAGGCTGGATGTATTACCTCCTATCTAATAACTCTTCTCTCGTTATTTTTATGTAAACTTAGTCTTTTAAACATGTTAGTAACAGGGGGCGGTGTATCTATTAATATGTACTTAGAAATCAGTTGCCACATTAATTAATAAGTCACTGTGATCAATCCTTAGGGTTAGATATATTAACAATATTCCGGTTACTTGTACCTACAAATTATATAAGCAGTTGAAAATATTAAAACAGGATGACATGTACAAGTTTCAGCTTTTAAAATTCATGAATAGTGCACTATTTCATGACCATATTTTTGAATCTGTTTTCATCCCTCTCATTCCTTGCCACACCCATAATACCAGAGGCAGACACTTTACATTATCATTGTTTTTTTTTTTTTTTTGGAAATAGAAAAACATGCTACAATTTCAATTGTGTAAAATATTTTAACAAGTTACCAGATGATTTAAAAAAAGATTATTCCAAATTCTTTTTGAAAACATAATTCCATGATCTTATACTTGAACCCAGTATTAATTTGATGTTTGTAATTATCTAAATAGGTTTTATTAGTGCTAAGTGAAAACCAATTCACCAATTATGTTCATTTTAGATATTTTTTTGTGTTTGAATTTTTCAACTTTGCCTATTTGCCTTTTGTATTTTATTTGCCTTTCGTATTCATCAAGAGTTTCTGTGCCCTTAATCCAACATTAACTTCATTTTTTTTATTTCCTTTGATGAAGTTATAAGTGTGAATAAAGTCATGTGATGAACCAAAATGAGCAAATCCTATTTTTTGCAACAAAATATATGAAAGAAATGAAAGTGAAGATTGGTGTAAGAGATTTTTGATAATGTATACAAAAGAAGACATGATGGTGACCCAATAGATGATGATTCTGAAGTGGAAGAAGCCATTAAAGAATTGGAAGATATTGAAGAAATAAAAGAAGTTGCTGCTGATAGTGACAAGCATTTAATGCCTTTAGCTGACCCAATCACCACGTCAGGCAATTCAGTTTGTGAGGAAGAATTTGTTGCTGCCAGTTCAGGAGCTTCTGTGTCAAGTACAAACTTATTAGGTACTTCAAAAGCAAACATTTTGTCCACTGGAAAGACTTGTGCCACTCCAAACAACGGTGGGGTGTGCAAAAATTGGACCAAACAAAATGGAAGTGGGTGATAAGAAGATACCAAATTCTATTATTGTTAGCAAACAAAAGTTGCTTGTCAGTTCTAGTGAAGGAAATGGAGCAAGATTGCCTCAGAATGATATTAATGGAAATTCGCATGAAATTACTAAACAAAAATCTATAAGACCAGCAATTTCCAGTTCTTATATACCAACAAGTGCAGGCAGTGCTAAATTTACTGGTGCTGCTTTGAAAGTAATTGAAGTTCTGAAATAACTGCAACTTCTTCTAAATCTCATCCTGTACCTGCTTTCCAGTTATCCACATCTCAGATGCCTGAGTTTCCTAATGCTGGTAATGCAAATACCCAAGTCTCACCAACTCACACCACATCAAGCGGCAGCACCTGCTCCTGGATACCCCAGACAGTTCACACAATTTCTTTTGATTCATTCAACTTCCATCGTGTCATGAACTCTGCTACGGCTTATCGTATTCTGAATGCAGAGCCAACAGGTGTTTGGCACATTGATGTGCAGCCGACCAATGGCATGGCAGGATCCAGCAACACCCTCATCTGTTCAGATCCCAGATTGCCTGGACACAAGCTTCGTAATGGATAACCTGACTCTGGTGGCTCCATTGGGCAATCTAGAGATAGATTGTCTTCTGCATCAACACTTCCTACTGCTCCTTTTAATGCAATGAGTAAGCTAAACAATTTATTTTCCTAACCCTGCATGGGGCCTCTTTTTAATTATTATTATTTATTATATTTTATTACTTGGATAGCAGTCCTGCAGAATTTATGGTGTGATTTTTGACAGGGGAGTTAAGGCTTACAAAAACACTAAATAAATTCATAGTACTGTAGCATGATGCATGTATAGGTATGTACGAGAAAGTTGGAAATCAGTTTATGTAAATGTTATTAGTTATTATTATTTACCTTAATTATTATTATTCTAATATTCAGTAAGGTAATTAGGAATTGTGTGTGCATAAGAGCATGTTGTGTTACAGGTTTTTTTACTTTAATGTAGGCTCTACTGCTGTCCTGTAATCTGCTTCCCTCGTTTTTAGATGCTAAAAGAAGCAATTCCAAGTATATATGCATTCGAAGTTTTTCAACATAGAATTTCAATTGAACATAAAGTTTGATGATTATTAGTTTTGCAAATAATGATGTTCAAGTTACTAGTCATGATTTTGTCATGAACTGCTGTCAATAATTTTCAGGTAGGGATTTCTTGTAATAGATATTAATCCCTCAGGAATCCATGGCTGCCACAAAAACTTGTTAGAAAATGGTATTATTAATCCTCAGGTGGATCAACCCTGTCCAGTGGCGTGTCTGATAGCCATGTTGCCAGCACAACAAAGCCATTGCATCAGCCATCTCTCCAGCCACCTGATAAGCCATCTCTCCAGCCACCTGATAAGCCATCTCTCCAGCCACCTGATAAGCCATCTCTCCAGCC
>NW_025947233.1:0-13247 GCF_000764305.2 Hyalella azteca | reverse complement strand
GAAGGGCTTGGAGCCTCGTTTACGCCGGATTAATCCGCGGAAAACGGCACCATCCTGGGTATGGCTTTTGTAACCTTCATACCATTCGTACAAATGGAGGTAGTTTTTGCACAAAGGGCAAAATTAATCGCACAATTATAACCAATATCAACCGATCACAACAATATTCAGAGAAAAATTTAAACTATCACATTTGTAACATGCTGACTGTATGTAGCAAGTAATAAATTTCTAGACCTCAAACTTGAAGGCTTTAAGTCTATGTTCTATTTGAAATTTATTCCTTCCCTATAGTTTATAGCTCTTCTTGTATGAATGTCTAGAGATCAGCAATATAACTTGAGAATGCAGCAGTAATTGGAAAATATATTGTGATTTTAACACATGGGAAAAAGCTTTAGTCCAGGGTGCAGAGGGTGGAAGCAGCATCGCCAATATATGGGTTTTTAAGCCCAAAATGTTGCCAACCATTTTCAAGATGCGTCGCCGGGTAATTTTTAATGAAAAGCCATTTACGCTGAGTAATGAAAAACTATTTACAAACCACAAACTTATTTACAAGGTTGCATGCGCGTGTTACCCCAAATAACTAATTTTACCCTAAAAACAGTTCGATTGTACAGCAAGTGTCAACTGAACTTGCAATAATGCAGTCTGACCGCTCTAATGCGACCGCAACTACGCAATCGTAAACGTGTTGTTTACATATGCATTGGATATTTTGGCGGGAACTCATCGCAAGTGATTTCCGGACAAGCTTCACTGCATCCTGATCCATCCAACGTACCGGAAACCTTACTTTTTTCTAAATAGTTGGCCGAAGACTGACAAATATATTTAATGCAAGAATTTCAATCTAAATGATCTTGAGAAGGCGTAAATTTTGCTACTGAAGCGTCGCCAAAGATCTTGCAATATTCATCCACTCTCTGCACAGTGGGCTTTAGTGAGTCCGTGCAAGATGGAATTCTAATTTCATATATATTATTTCGATCCACCAAGACCACTTTTTCTACCCAACATCGTTATTTGAGGCAAAAAATGAACTTTTTAGAGGCTTAAAATATGTACGCTAACTTGCTCAGTTTCTATAAAGTACGTTATCACTTGGAAGTTGTATGCCTGCACCTTTCACTCAACAATTAAAATAAGACTTATAAAAGGTATTAGTTAGTTGAAAATTTGTCTCTTAAGTTGACCGCAATGAACTAAACTTCATTAAGTAATCATTAGGCAGAGTTTTCCATCATGCACACTAAACACGCATTCAGAGTTCAGATGAGCAGAACAACATAACACGTGAGCTAACGTGCTACTGAATTGAATAGGTACCTAGCTTCTTTCCCACTCCCGGTGCATAATCTAGCGGGATGATCAATCGTATACTTAATTCGTATACAGTTGTATACGAATTACGAATTAACTAATAGTTCGTATACTTAGTGCACGAGAATGAATAATTATGTTGTTTCTGATCAAACAAACGAAAACTTTTTCTGTTTCTGATCAAACGAACAAAAACTTCTGATCAAGCGAATGAAAACTTCTGATCAAACAAAAACTTCTGATCAAACGAACAACAACAAACTTTTTGAAGATAATTCTGAAATTGTAACGTCTATTGAATTCTAATACGGATCGTTAATTTTAACATTGTATTTCCAAAAATCAAGTATTGCATTTCTTTTAATTGAAAAACATTCTTTTACATAAAAACAATGAATTTTTTCTTACAGCTCCTCACAAATGACAAATGAAAGCTCCTCATATTGACAAATGACGATCTTACTCTTATAGCTAAAAATTTTAAATTGAACGATTTTGTCATTTCAAAGACTCCATTGATTACAGAACTTTGGAAGTGTATTGGAGGCTGTCTCTTATACACATCTAGATGTGTATAAGAGACAGCAGGCTGCTGAGGCTGAGCGCCAGGTCAGCCATGACAAGCCTCAGAATCCATGGCCCCACCTGCAGGACTTCTTTGTCTTTAAGTCNTGTTTTGAAAACAATATCTGGAAGATGGGGGCCGTTAGCTGCAACACACTGTTGAAGTCATTCTCAGAGGAGGGAGTAACCGTGACAGTGAATTCCAATCACTATGCTGCAGTGTTGCAAAATTTCTTGCAGCCCATGATGGAAAACATTGCTGAAAATGAAGCATTGGGAGACATGTGGCTCCAGCAATATGGGGCTACAGCTCACACAGCCGAATGTCACTCCATGTTTTAAAATGCATGTTCCTGGACTCTGAGGGGTGATTTACAGTGGCCTGCGAGGTCACCTGAGTTGAGCATTTGCGATTTCTTTCTTTGGGCACATCTAAAAGATGAAGTCGCCCTCACACCCTACATCAGCTAAGGGAACAGATTATTGCAGCAGAGGTTACAGCCATACCTTGCCATATGTGTGAACGTGCTGTAGAAAACTTCCGAGAACAACCCCAACTGTGTGATGCAGTTAACAAACCCCATCTTCCTGATATTGTTTTCAAAACATAAGTATTTTAAATGGTATGTTATGCTAATCTTGAGGAAAATAAACTTTCTTCTTTAAGTACCCATATTACTATTTTATTTTTGCCTCAAAACTGTTCAATTGGTTCTGCCCCACTCTGTATAAGCTAGCTAACACATTTAAATTTTATATTGTAATCAATGTATAACAAACAGTCAAATAGTTAGAGACTATTTATAGCCTTATAAGAATTAGTTAAGCTGCTAGCTACGTACAATGTATTGCACACTTGATGCCTCTGTACCAAAAACATTCAATTTATTGGAACCTAATACACACTAAAGGCAACAAGTTTATATACCAATTTGTCATTCATAGTACATTTATACTAAACCATGAATAACAATACCTCAATATAAATTAAAGACTGCAACTCAATATATTTAAATATATGAAAAAATAAAAAATTAAAAAAAAATCATGATTTTTTTTATAAAAATCAAGTGATTTAATCACATGATTTAATCATTTTGATTTAATCATTGCCAACCCCTGCATCAAACGAGGTAAAAAGGGACGGTTTTGAGCATTTTTTTGTTAATAACTTCCTGGCCGTATATGTAATAACATTTCAGAAACAAGTTTAGGCTCATTTTATAGCTCTTTGCAAGGGCTATTGAATGGCATATTTGAAAAAATTCTATATGCTATTTGTAAGGTAGTACCAGACGCGAAATAAAACTGTCCCGATTTACCCCTGGGAATGGGGTAATCTGGGACCCTTGCAATAAAAGTTAATTTTAAAACGTTTGTAGCATGCAGAGTGTACTCATCCATTACTAACAGTACTCTGAAGTCCTCCTCTTTCATTGTAGATGATGTAGAAGTTAAAATAAATGCATTTTTTATGATTTTTACTTGTTTTTCCTTTATTGATATATTACCATATTCATTAATTACTACATTATTAATGTGATATTACTGTATCCATGGACATGCCATTGACCATTGACAACGACCTTGTCCACTGCAAGCTTCATATTAGCAGCCATGTAGCATTTCTTCTGTATCTGTAAGCTTACAGGATGGTTTGTAATTTTGCACAATTTTCATTGAGTATAGGGATTTCACTATAACAAAAAAGATTGTGAAAAACATACCTGAAACAGAAAATAATGTTTTAGTGACAACCATCATATGTTTTGAAGAAATAAATCATAGTTTAGGTCAATTACTTTTCATTCTATGATGCCCGGTGCACAATTCTATATACCTATAGCATTCTATGTACAATTTTGTGATGACCGATGATGCACTAATTTTTCGATAAGTGAATTTTTTTGCCAAGCGAGGTAAATGTAATCAAAATTCTTTGTTGTTAATCAATTTTTTTGTTAACGGTAGCCGTTGCTAACAGGTTCTACTGTAAATGCATTTTTAAGGGTGTCCCTAATTACCCCGGGGGGTGTCCCTTTATACCCTGTCATGCGGAAATGGCTGCCATTTTTTGGGGGGGAATGAGATAGGCAAAATCTGTCAATTACGTTTGCAAGCCGACACCTGGGTGCAACTTTTATGTAAGTAAAATTTTTTAATTCAGTGAAAAATTTTTTGCTCCAGAGTCCAGACCTTAGCAGAGGTACCGTACTTTTCCAAAATTGCACTTTTCACACTTTTTTCCATGATTTTTTAGAGATAGTAAATGTTTGATTTCTTGACTAGTTTTATACATAATAGATATTTAAAATGTTGAAGGTTACGCCACTATTTTTAGTTTTGCAATATTTTGATTAGTTTAGCTGCTACAACATTTCTACAAAATGTGGGACGCTGTTGCGGTCCGGTCAGCAGGGGTTCACAAAAGCTATGTGAAGATTAGCTCAATCACCCTAAGATATAATACCTAGCTAACTCTACCTCCCTCCCTGAGAACAAATTTGGGACAATGAAACGCAGGTCATTCCCAAACAACACTATACTTAAGCTAAGAACAAAGTCAAGAGCCATTGCTACAGGATAATGTCTAGGGCACCAAATATCCTTCACAGGATAAGCTAAGCAACCACCATCCAGGGGAAAATCCCTCAGGGGTGACTGCAGTATTCCGTCCAAGATCCGAATTTTACAATGGGGTCCAACTTTGCGGTAAACAATAATTTTAAACTGAACATCCTAACCTGCGACATAAGGGAATCAAAATTACAGTAAGATACGCAATAGCCTAGAAGTCTTGGTTGGCATGGAGACAAATAAAGGTCCTGGAAAGGAGAGCACAGTAAGAAATGGTGGTGATTCTTCAACAGTAGACTAGCACAGTAAGAGCACTCTTTACCTGGTCCATGGATCACCCTGATGTATAGCACTAAGGCAGTGTAGTTGCATCACTCTCATAGACACCACAGGCACACCCAAGCACTCCCCCTCACAAAAACACCCCAGGTACTCACCGGTCTGGTAGAAGGTTCCACAGAAGGTTACTGACCACAGGTGATACTGTACTGGGTAGCAGGAACCAGGAAACTCAAGAGAGGCAAGAACTGTCAGGACACTCACTACATCTCCAAGTGAGTTAAAGAAACCTAGACATTAGCAATAGGATAAGACACAAGGGTTACATTGGCTAAATAATAATGATTAAGGCTCTTATTCAACTTGGTCACAAGACTAATCTATCAATAAGGTTTGCTAATTAATTAACCTAAAGTAAGAAATACACCAAAGTGCCAAGAATGAAGAGTAAGAACCTAATAATCTAAGATTAAGCAAGAGGAGCAATATGCTCCTCTTCAACGCGCATCCCTATTTACCCTGCCTGTCCCTTTTTACCCCGTTTGATGGTACCTCAATCCAAAAAAAAAATTGCGGCCATTTCCGCACGGCAAGGCTACTTGGAACACCCCCGGGGCTATTCAGGATACCCCCAAAAACGCATTTACAGTAGAACCCCAATTAGCAAAGGCTCCAGTTAAGAAAAAATATGAAATGTTTCATGGTAAGAAGTTATGAATGAAAAACGTTTGAAATTGTCCCGAGTAGCCCCTGTTGATGGTACTATCCCTCCCCCTCATTTGGCTGAGCACACTCATGCCGAGAAGTGCAACGTTCCAATTTCTGTTAGTGACTTTAAGGTTTTAGCTTCCACTTCTGATGTTTCTGATTTGTGCATTTTAGAATCATTGTATATTTTCAAACGGAGGCCTTGTTTAAATTCAGCTTTTAGCTCTCACCCACTTGAAATTGTAAATAGAATAGCTTTACTGTTTAGATTTTTTTTAATCTTGACTGTACTAATTACTGATTTATCTGTTCTAGAATTTCCATAGGTACTGACAATGGAGCTGGACTCCAAAACATTTTCTATAAAGATGCATGAAATTTTGTGAAGTTTTCTTTGTTTTTAAGTTTTAATGATAGGTAAATGATACCATCAAATAGGGTAATAAGGGACAGGCGGGGTAATAAGGGATCTTCCTCCAACATTTCATTAAAATGTTGTAGCAGCTAAACTAATTGAAATATTGCAAAACTAAGAATAGTTATGTAATGTTCAATATTTTTCTATCTATTTAGCATAAAGCAAGCTAAAAAATTATACATTTCCCAGCAGGCATTCGGCAGTGCAATCAACGTTGAAACAACTACCTATCACGACGTTGAGATTGGGGTGAAAGGAGGTTTAGAATGAAAATTGAGGCAACATCTTTCATTAAACGTCATACTGACGGTACAATGCAACGTTGAATAAATGTTGCTACTACTACAACGTTGCTGCAATGTTGAATTCTATGGTTGAATCGGTGTTGAAACAACTACCTATTACGATGTTGAGATCGGGGGTAAAAACTGGTTTAGAATGAAAATTGAAAAGGTTTAGAATGAAAATTGAGGAAACATCTTTCATTAAACGTCATACTGACATTACAATACAGTGTTGAATCAATGTTGCTACTACAACATTGGTGCAATGTTGAATTTTATGGTTGAATCGACGTTGAAACCACTTCCTATTACGACTTTGAGATTGTGGTGAAAAGAGGTTTAGAATGAAAATTGAAGCAACGTATCTCAAGAAACGTTGTACTGACATTACAATGCAACGTTGAATCAATGTTACTACTATGACATTGCTACATCAAATTCTGTAGTTGAATCAACGTTGAAGAACCAACCTGTTTTTCATCCGTTATCTAAATAATTGTTTGACTCCTTGAAAATTGAAATGCATTCTCTGGTCATTAATTGTTCACTTATAAATGTGTATTTCATTCAATGTTGGTGTGATAACATTAATTCCATGCCGGTAAATAGCTAAACATTCATTGTATCGATATTGATCATTTTTCAACGTTGAAATAAGGTTGTTTTACGTCCATTCTAGTTTTGGTCAGATTTTGACGTTGATTGGACGTATATAAATAAATAAGCATTCAACATACTAACATCGACGTTGTTTCAACATTGAAATAAGGTTGTTTTACGTCTGTTCTAGTTTTGGTCAGATTTGGATGTTGATCAGATGTTTAAAAATGAATAAACATTCAACATACCAATATTGGCTTTGTTTCAATGTTGAAATAAGGTTGTTTCACATCCATTCTAGTTTTAGTCAGATTTCGACGTTGATTGGAGGTTTAAAAAGAAATATACATTCAGCATGCCAATATTGACATTGTTTCAACATTGAAGTAAGGTGGTTTTACAACCCTTCTTGTGTTGGTCAGATTTTGACGTTGATATGAGGTTTAATTTTGGTTGTTCACATTTGAACCCAATATCAACCAATAATCAATGTAGTTTCAACATCAGATGCCTGCTGGGTTACTACCTCTAAAAAATCCCAGAAAAAAGATGTGAAAAGTGAAATCTTGAAAAAGCACCTCTGCTAAGGTTTGTAGCAAAAACATATTTGCCTTATTAAAAAATTTTACTGACATGAAAGTTCACATGGGTGTTGGCTTGAAAACTTGATTGACAAAATTTGTGAAGCTCATTCAAAAAAAAAAAAAAAGGCAGCCATTTCTGCACCATGGTGCAACAAGGGACACGCCTAAAAATGCTTTTACAGTGCAACCTCAGTTAGCAAAGGCTCCAGTTAACCAAACAATCAATTAACAACAAACATTTTTTATTTCATTTATCTCACTCAGCGAAAAAAATTCATTTAACTAAAAATTAATGCATCATTCGTTATCACAAAATTGTGCATTGAATGTCATAGATAGAATTGTCTACCGGCAACATAGATTGCAAAGTAATTAACCTAAACTATGATTTATTTCTCCAAAAAATATGATGGTTGTCACTAAAATATTCCTTACTGTTTCAGGTATGTTTTTATGATCTTTTTTTGTTATAGTGAATTCACTTGACCCAATTAAAATGGTGCAAAATTGTAAGCTGTCCTGTAAGCTTACAGATACGGAAGAAATGCTACATAGCTGCTGGTATGAAGCTTGCAGTGGACAAGGTCTTTTTAAATGCACACTCGCATGTCCATGGATACAGTAATTTCACATCAATAATATAATGTATGGATGTGGTAATATCATATAAATAAAGGAATGAGTAAAAATCACCGAAAATGGCATTTATTCCACAACTACATCATCTACAAAGGAAGAGGAGGACTTCAAAGTGCTGTTAGTAATGGATGAGTATTGAGTACACTCTGCATGCTTCAAACATTTTAAAATTGAGTTTTATTTCAAGTGTCCCGGATTACCCCGTTCTTAGGGGTAATTTGGGTTGCTTTTTTTTATCTGTCACCTTATAAATAGCATATGGAATTTTTTTTGGAGATGCCATTCGATAGCACTTGGAAAGAGCTTTAAAGTGAGCCCAAACTTGTTTGATTTGTTTCATGGTAAGAAGTTATTAATGAAAAATTCTCAAAACTATTAGATGTCCCCTAGCACTAAACACTGAACTGGCAATGACCTCATCTACAATTATTGGATTAAAACTATTCAAAACCTGATCTAGTGATACTGCAATCCCTGCATATGCTGTCATGAAAGCTAGGTATTAATCACTTTGGACTCTTTTAATTGGTGTCTTATTTGAGGTCTTCAAACTTTCCTATCAAAGTTATTCATTCATACCAGAATTAATGATGACCTGAACTATTGAAGTAAATCATGGAAACAGTTGTTTTTAGTTGTAAATGAGTAATTTGAGGTTAAAATGAAAATACCGTCAACCGGGGCTACTCGGGACGATTTTGAACGTTTTTCATTCATAAATTCTTACCATGAAACATTTCATAAATAAGTTTAGGCTCATTTCAAAGCTCTTTGCAAGGGCTATCACATGGCTTCTACAAAAAAATTCCATATGCTATTCGTAAGGTGCCAGAAGCAAAAAAAAAAAGTGTCCCGAGTAGCCCCATCGACCGGGGCTACTAGGGACACTTGAAATAAAACTTCATTTTAAAACATTTGAAGCCTGCAGAGTGTACTCATCCATTACTAACAGTACTCTGAAGTCCTCCTCTTTCATTGTAGATGATGTAGAGGTAGAATAAATGTGAGGTTCTACTGTAAAAGCGTTTTTGGGGGTGTCCTGAATAGCCCTGGGGAGGGGGGGTGTCCCGAGTAGCCCCGCCATGCGGAAATGGCCGCCATTTTTTTTTTTTTGATTGAGCTATGTAAATTCCGCAAATAAAGTTTTCATGCTGACACTTGTCTGCCACTTTTTTCTAAGCAAAATTTTTTAATACAGCAAATATTTTTTTACTACAGACCTTAGCAGAAGTAACTTTACAAAATATCGTTTTTCACCATTTTTTTCAGGAATTTTTCAAAGCTAGTAAATGTAGTATTTTTGAACTTCCTTTATACTACGTACATAGATAGGAAAAATGTAGATGTTTATGCCACTATATTTAATTTTGCAATATTCCAATTAGTTTTGCTACTAAAACAGTTTTATGTTGTGTCAGAGGACTGTCCTGAGTTACCCCGCCCGTCCCAAGTAGCCCCGGTTGACGGTAATATAAAAAACATCCATAGGTTCAATTTTTGGCTTTAAGGAAATAGTAACCAAGATTTGCAACATTTCTAGTGCTTGAAAAATGTGAACTTATATGGTTGCCTAATCAACATAGATGTAGCATGAGAATAGTGAGGTTGTAACATTGGGCTGAGCTCAAACTGAATAAAATTTGATAAGTCTAGTTTAATTTAGGTCTGCATATATTTGTAATTTATTCATTACTGTTGGATTATGTTATGTTATGTGAGGTACCGGTATTACTATGTGCTTTATTTAATATATCTTTCTTTTCTGAATGTAATGTCTGCTGCAGGAATGCTTTGGATATTTTTCTCCAATTTCAGGCAGACAAGATGGTGTCCAACTAAGAAATGAGTGCTAATCAGTGTTCATCAATCAATAATTTGAACATCAATAAACTAGAAAAAATAGAAAATATTATTACCACTGAAAATCTTTCTAATGCATGCAATGCATTGCAGTCACTAATACAATCTAGTGATGGAAATGATAAAATTGTCATAAAAAGCTGGACATTGAACTCGAGTAACCCTTTCATAGCCATGAAAAATGAGTTGAAACCTTATAATTCAGTTGAAAGAATAAACAATTGGAGCTCCATGGCTGACTGTAAATTATCTCCTAGTCCCGTTTTCAATTTGAAGAAAAAGGATCCAATTACTTCCAATATGCTCATTGCTCCTCATCAGAAAATTACAAATGGAAGTGGAAATGGCCATGAAGATACATTGAAGGCCACTCATGATGCGCCTGTGGAAATACCATCCATTAATAAAGGATTGGTCTCAGACTATCCAATCTTTATTAAGGAGATCAATAAATCTGTATATCCAGGCTCAGATACGTCACTTGAAGATGAATCCCCTCCATCTTGCCCATCAACAACATGTGAATTGGCTGAAAATGATAAAGAGATATATATTACAGATAGCATCTTGTGTAATTTTGATTTTGCTGCTGATACATCCTCCAGAATATCTCCAGCTCCACCATCATTATCCCCAGATTTGATAGACGAGTCAAGTGTAGAATTTCTTGATTCATTTGATCCTGTCATAACTAGCAATCTGCAAACTGAGACTGTACTAAGCCAAAAATTTGGTAGCTTGACAGTACCAGTAGAAAAAAGTGATAAAAGAAAACGAGATGTTTTTGAAATCACACCTTACTATCATTGTAAGTCCACATCTTCTACAGTGAGAAAAGTTTCCATAAACAAACCTGTTGTGGATAATTCTGAAATGAGGCAGCCTAGTTTGATTCCAGAAAATTCAAGCTCTTGTAACAGGAAAAACAGAATTTTTGTCAAAGCAAGTAAAGTTGCAATTCAGAAGAAAAAAGTTGCTGCTAAATTATTCAAGTTGAATAGAGATGAAAGCGGCCTGCACTCAGCTGACTGGAGCCATGAAGGTGAAACTCGTATTGAACTCTTAGAACAATACAATGGACCTATTGCTGGCAAACGTAGGCTGGGTACCAATGTGATTAAGATTAATCCCCCACTTACTGAATGCAGTATTGGCAAACCTGTTCCAGATGGAACTCAAGCTATGAAACCAGAATCACCCTTAAAGAATAAAACTATTATTGAACAAGGTAAAGTGAATAATTTGGTTTCCTCAGAGAAGCCTTCCAATTGCTATTCATCATTTGAATTTGTTAAGAAAACTGCTTGTTCAAAAATTCTCCCAACTATTCTTAGTCGTGCTCATTTACCTCCAATTATAATGAACCAAAGAAAACGGTTAACTGACTCGGAAAAAAAAAAAATTTATGAACCACCTATTGAGCAAAAAAATAATAACAGTTCTCTGAAACCTTGCAAGTTAGTCAGTGTCAACATGGATAAATCATTGCATTCACCAGTAAATTACATTTCAAGTCAGAATTCTTTGAACAATCAGACTTATGTTCATGTGCCATCAAAGAGAATTAAACTCAACTCTGAAAACCCTACGTCAGAAATATCAGAATTTGTAATTGAATCTGAGCTTACATGCCTTCCAAAAGGATCTTACCACACTTTCAACTCTACTGTTTTGCATTCAGAGGAAAAGGCCTCTCAAACAACTGATTTAGAAGTATCTCTAACAGAGAGATCTGCTGAGACATCTTCCAAAAATGTTCATATTCAACCCAAGAGTACTTCTGCAAATGTGTTGTCCTGCCCAGCAAAGACACCTTCTCCCTCCATTTCTGCAATAACAAATCCTATTGTTACTCAATGCATAAGCAATCCAATTTACTATTCTTCCAACAATTATCCTCATGGTGAACTTAATTCAAGCAGTAAGCCAGAAGTCAGCTTAACTCTCTCTGAAAATATTTTTCATGCCATCCCCATTAACAGGATCAATACAAGTGCTCCAAAAATTACATTCCCTAGTGTGAAATTGATTCCTAGAAGTCCTCAGTATGTTGTAACGAATTCTCCACTGAAAGATTCCACTGTGCATTGTCCAGTATCGCAAATGCAGGCAGCTACTGCTGTCGCTTCAGAAAACTTAAGGAATGTTGAAGATAACATCCAAAGGCAAGCCTGGCAGCAGCCTTCATGTTTGTCTCATATTCTTCAAGTTGGGATCCTGCCAGTTCAAGCCATTGCAACTACAACTCAATCTGCAGATGAAGCTATACATGGTTGTATTGAAACGTCAAAGTTGAGAAAAAATTTGCTAAAGATCAAAGTCTACACTGGAACCAGCTTCTTGAAAGACACTACAGGAAACCAGAATCTGCCTAATGGTGAGACTGCATTTGTTTTTAAAATAATTAGTCTTATTCTTTCTGTTTTATCTTCCTAAATCTAGGGACCTAGTGAGTTCTTTCAAATTACAAGGTATTACAATGTACATATATGTCATTTTTCATCAACTAATTCATTTACTAGAAAATGTAACATTGACTTTTCTTAGTTCAATTTTCAATACCGTACCTCAATGTGTTTTACCTCGATGGGCTCAATCTGGGATTTGATATCCTTGAGATTTAATCAAATTCTTAAATTTGGTACAAAAATTTATGCCGTGTATTAATCCTTTATGCACTTATTATCAATATTATTTCCAATTTCATCATTGAAAAACCTCTGAAAAATGTCCAATCTTGCAGGTTCTCATGAAGATATTGGGATCACCATTGAGGCCTTGGAAACTGAAGGAATTGACTTAACATCTCTGGTATGTGACCCTTTAAACTCCAGCAAGGAAGGACCATATGTATTTCACTTTCCACCTAATGCTTCAAAAAATAAGAAATCATATTTTAAGGTGAGTTCTCATTGTTTTTATATCACTTCAGTACAAATGCAAGTAATATTAGGTCCCAGTAATGCCAGGCCTTATTTTGAAAACCAAGTGAGTTAATTTTTATTATGCAAGTAATTAAGGAAGTGCTTGCAGGCTACATAGGATATTTGCGTGTTTGGGTATTAGTACACAAAGTGATTGTTCATATGTGCTTGCAAAGCTCATCATTGTTGCAAATTTGTTCTTTGATATCAATGTTCTGGAACTTGATGTTAAGTCTGCATTAAAGTGTCCTAATGTCTAGTAAATTTGCCATGTTATAAATCGTTACATGGAGATGTTTAAGTTTTATATCTTTGAATGGTCTTGAGAATCTTCTCTTGTGTTGGCATGAAATTTGAAGAGCAACTTTAATGATCTTTTTCCAACTTTATTTCAGAAAAAGTCTCCAGATGAGACGCCTTCGTATGAGCGTATATGTGAGGTACTCCAGCGAAACTCTGCTGCTCTGCAGCATAATCCTAATGA
>NW_025947232.1:0-348 GCF_000764305.2 Hyalella azteca | reverse complement strand
CCAGCGGGCGGCCGGAGCTAACCTGCTCTGGCCGCCCGCTGGCCACCCACGGTCCGGGAAGGAGAGAAGGCACTGCTATGAAGGAGCACTTGACACTATGATGGAGCACTTGACAGCGCCGAGCACTCCCAATGCTGTGGCGTGTACGTCGTGGGAGTACCACCTTCGGATGCAAATCACAGCAATCATCCTACTGCATCACAAGATGCAGTCAGGCTACACCGTTTTTTCGGTGACGCTGAGCTGGAGACCTGTCCTCTGGCTCAGGGAATACTTACTGCTGGCGGGAGATATTGAGAGTAATCCTGGTCCAAAGTGGATATGTAGCCTGTGCAATAACATCATCAA
>NW_025947231.1:0-1352 GCF_000764305.2 Hyalella azteca | reverse complement strand
CGTGACGGTGAATCCGACGGCCTCATGGCCACGGCCGCCCCAACGTGCACAGGTTGCAAACCGTGCTCGTAACCGTGACTTCAAAAGAACCTTTAGCGCAAATTTTAGGGTCATTATACTTTAAGCCGGCGTCGCGCACAGTTAAGCTTACCTCTCGAAGTGACGCGGAATTTCTCAACTGATGGAATTTCCCTCGCGATAGGCTCGCCTAAGTTTAATGTAAACAACACATGGTCCCACTGTCACTAAACAAAATCGTTTCAAACCACTTTCATATTATCCTCAACACCTGCTCACAAGCTATGTTCAATATTATAATGAAAAATAAAGTCAGAATTGCCTACGTTATATTCAATGATAATTCTAGAGTCTCATGGCTCGAATAAAATCAGTTGAAAATTATATGGATGAAAACTTTCGTGTGTGATGCCCCAATATAAATTCACGGTAGCATAAATACCATTCTAATGTACGAGCAGCTAAAAAATATAACTCAGTACTCACTGCAGTGAGTGACAGAGAGCGCATTTTCTCGTCGACGAAAACGTGAAGTCACGGACGGACGGACAGACAGACGGACATGACGAGCACAATAGCGCTTTTTTCCATAAATGAGAAAATGCGCTAAAAATTTTAATTCAGAGACGAAAATTTAAATACAACGGAATCTCGAAGTTTAAATAACATACCACCATATTCTTTAATGGCTCTACTCTGAGCTTTTTTTACTAGCTTAATTATTCTGTGTACATTCTTATACACGACTTACACCTAATAAATTCGGACGACAGAGGAACTCGAAAAATACGATGATGGGGTCGACGATACACGGCTTAAGACTACAGCTTCAAAAACACAAAATTGGTTAAAAAGTTTTTGCGAACTTCAATTTAATTTTGAACAACTCTTGAAAGTAAAGTAAATAATTCAAATTTTGGATTTTATCGCGTGTTTCTTTCTTATTTGTTTGAACCTTTCTGGTATATTTATTAAATGTTTTAAAACTTCAGTCTGATCGTGCTCTTGTTTATTTTGAACCTTCCAGGAATATCCAATAAATATTTTATACATCCCTTTCGACTGTGTACTCGCCTCTTGTTTGTTTTGAACCTATATTGAATATACAACAAATATTTTAGCAGAACACTTTGATTATGTCCTTGTCACTTGTTTGTTTCGAACTTTTCTTCAATTTACAAAAAAAATATTTTCGCAGAACACTTTGATTATGTGTTTGTTATTTGATTGTTTTGAACCTTTCTTCAATATACAAAAAATATTTTATCAGAACACTTTGGTTATGTCCTTTTCACTTGTTTGTTTTGAACCTGTCTTCAATATACAAAAATATT
>NW_025947230.1:1464-3224 GCF_000764305.2 Hyalella azteca | reverse complement strand
CATAGAGCATATGTTGGAAAAAACATTATGACTTTGACTGTTTTTTCAAACGGTTGTTTTTTCACGGAAATTTTGAAGCCTCCTCGTATACTAAGACTATATAGGGTATTTACTATAATCTATATACTATGTAGTATAGTACCATTTAATAGAGTTGTGTCTGAGTTCATCCATAGGCCTTAGTGCTATCTATATAACAAGACTATACTATGTATTATAGTACTATCTATATACAATAGTATTTTATACCATAGTTTTATATGTACAATAGTACCGAATAATTTAAAATATTATATTAAAGTAATATACATACACTACAGTACAATATACTTATGTTTCAACATAAAAATAGGTCATCGCCCAATATCTTTTAATCAAATTTATTGAGTATGCACTGAATTTTCGATTTACAAGAATTTGAAGTCTATATTTTCTGTAATTTATTGCAGTTTCTTATTTATGATTATATTTTGCGCTCGCTGACTAATATATACAATATGTACATATTGTACAATATAATATGTACAATATGTACATATTGTACAATATAATATGTACAATATGTACATATTGTACAATATAATATGTACAATATGTACAATAGTAATAGTAGTCGTATAGGTGGCCGCTCGTTAGGCTTTCGATTAGCCTACCAAGGTTTTAAATTAATTAGCTTATTATAATAATATTCCCAATTTTTATTTAGTTAAAAAAAATAAAAAAAGACAATTTTGAAGAGAAAATAGAAAAACTTACCATTATTATTGTATTCTAAATTTTTAAATTATAATTTCCATTGAATTCTAAATTTTCAATTTTTTAAGGTCTTTATTGAATTAAACGAAATTAATGAAAACGATGAATTATTCCCCAAAATACAAAATTTTTTATGATGCAGTGTCAACAAGTTTACGACCAATAGACGTTAATTATTCAAAAAAACAATCAACCAATTTATAGTGATTCAAGGTATTTTCAGCAGTATATATTGCAAACTGGATCTACTTGGGAATCTCCGCAGCATGTTTAGCGAATTTTTTCATTTATGGGAAAAATGCGCAATTATGTTCGCCATGTCCGTCTGTCCATCCGTCCCTTTGTCTGTCTGTCCGTCCGTGACTTCACGTTTTCGTCGACGAGAAAATGCGCTCTCTGTCACTCACTGCAGTGAGTACTGAGTTATATTTTTTGTTTTCAATATGTTGGGGTAGATAGCTGTGTCACTCTATGTTGAAAATATTCAAAATTATCGTACTTCACATGTTGAACTTGAGATAGTTTTATTACTTTATTCCTTCCTTTATTATATTTAACGCTGTTCTTATTAGCCATTGATGATCTCAAATATCCCTGTGATGTAGCATGTTTAGAAATGTGTCCTAAATTTGTTTGTACTGAATTGCTCGACTTTATGGCGACGATAAATATCAGTTTAACAGAAGCTGTGATCGAAAAGACGAATATCTTCGTCACGCTTCAAGACCCATGTAGTTTACTAGGCCATCTGGCGGACAGTGAGGGTCGTTTTTAGTGTATGTGATGGATGGTGGAAAAGCTTAGGTGGTTTTTAGTAGATTGGGTGTATAGTGAAAAAGCTAAGATGGTTTTTAGTGTATGTGATGGATGGTGGAAAAGCTAAGGTGGTTTTTAGTAGATTGGGTGTATAGTGGAAAAGCTAAGGTGGTTTTTAGTAGATTGGGTGTATAGTGGAAAAGCTAAGATGGTTTTTAGTAGATTGGGTGTATAGTGGAAAAGCTAAG
>NW_025947230.1:0-1109 GCF_000764305.2 Hyalella azteca | reverse complement strand
TGCTGATCATTATGATAGTGACGTGCAGATCGGCTGATCATTATGATAGTGACGTGCAGATCGGCTGATCATTATGATAGTGACGTTCAGATCGGCTGATCATTATGATAGTGACGTGCAGATCAGCTGATCATTATGATAGTGACGTGCAGATCTGCTGATCATTATGATAGTGACGTGCAGATCTGCTGATCATTATGATAGTGACGTGCAGATCTGGCGATCATTATGATAGTGACGTGCAGATCTGGTGATCATTATGATAGTGACGTGCAGATCAACTGATCATTATGATAGTGACGTGCAGATCAGCTGATCATTACGATAGTGACGTGCAGATCAGCTGATCATTACGATAGTGACGTGCAGATCGGCTGATCATTATGATAGTGACGCGCAGATCAACTAATCATTATGATAGTGACGTGCAGATCGGCTGATCATTATGATAGTGACGTGCAAATCAACTAATCATTATGATAGTGACGCGCAGATCGGCTGATCATTACGATAGTGACGTGCAGATCTGCTGATCATTATGATAGTGACGTGCAGATCAGCTGATCATTACGATAGTGACGTGCAGATCAACTAATCATTATGATAGTGACGCGCAGATCAGCTGATCATTATGATAGTGACGTGCAGATCAACTAATCATTATGATAGTGACGTGCAAATCTGTTGATCATTATGATAGTGACGCGCAGATCAACTAATCATTATGATAGTGACGCGCAGATCAACTAATCATTATGATAGTGACGTGCAGATCGGTTTATCATTATGATAGTGACGCGCAGATCAGCTGATCATTATGATAGTGACATGCAGATCTGTTGATCATTATGATAGTGACGTGCAGATCGGTTTATCATTATGATAGTGACGTGCAGATCAGCTGATCATTATGATAGTGACATGCAGATCTGTTGATCATTATGATAGTGACGTGCAGATCATCTGATCATTATGATAGTGACGTTCAGATCAGCTGATCATTATGATAGATACGTGCAGATCTGCTGATCATTATGATAGTGACGCGCAGATCGGCTGATCATTATGATAGTGACGTGCAGATCGGCTGATCATTATGATAGTGACGT
>NW_025947229.1:0-715 GCF_000764305.2 Hyalella azteca | reverse complement strand
TACTGCATTCAAATGATTTAAATTAACCACACTAAGCGGACGCAATGCAACTCCGCGCACAATGAATGCGTTCATCCTAGAAATAGATAATGTATGGTATATCGTTCATAATTACATCTCGATTATTCGATTTGCCGCTAAGCCACTAGAAGTGAAATCTATATCAGCTGCCAGAGCCACCAATATTTGCATGAAAAAATTTATTGACTTGATTGACGTATGTTAAGACGTTATTATTAATAGATAAGCTATAGTAGTATTAAAATAGTCGTGTGATTACTTAGTTCAAGTAAAGATAAAGCCGTGTACGCTTCTGCTTTCTTATGTAGAGATAGAAATTCCTACAACGTTGTAATAGGAATTAAGTAAAGAGCAAGGAAAATACATCATTTTTTATTTCTAACATAAACATAGTTTGTTATGATGTTTGCACTTTTTCAAAAAATCAAGATGAAATTTCACGGCAAGATAAAATTTCACGGCAAGATAAAATGTCACGGTAAGATAAAATTTCACGGTAAGATAAAATTTCACGGCAAGATAAATTTTACGGCAAGATAAAATTTCACGGCAAGAAAAAATTTCACAAGATAGAATTTCCCTTAAAGATAAAATTTCACGGCAATATAAAATTTCACGGTAAGATAAAATTTCATGACAAGATAAAATTTCACTTCAAGATAAAATTTCACGGCAAGATAAAATTTCACAACAA
>NW_025947228.1:0-326 GCF_000764305.2 Hyalella azteca | reverse complement strand
TATTTTTATATATATAATGGACTTTTTTGAATCTTTTTGAATTTCCAAATTTGTATTCACATTTAACACCAGATTGTCATATAATATATTAACCAAATCAATACCTGCATAAGTAGTAATGCCAATCCAGCTCCAACTTCTTGGATTTATTTCAATAATATAATCTAATCCATCTAAGTCATTCCTCATTAACTCTATCTCAGCAATTCCAGTATAATCTAATTCATGTACAATTTTAATTGCCATATTAATTATGTCTTCTGAAATAGACAATGACATTCCAACTATACAATCACCAAATTTCGGTGGAAATCCTCTTAATTTTT
>NW_025947227.1:0-460 GCF_000764305.2 Hyalella azteca | reverse complement strand
TTTGCACTATATGTCTTCTATCCTAGTTGTGAATTAATTTCAACGCGAAAATTGAACGCTTACGCCGAGTTTAAATGGTTCTTCCGTTATTGTTCCTTTCAGTATGTGCCTGTGCTGTTACTCTTGCCTCGGTATCTTGTCGATAATGTTCTGAGTTGATGATGACACAGATAAGTAACTGCTGCACATAATTGCGTTGTAAAACTGCAAGATATAAGTGGAATATATAATTGCACCGCCTCACCTCTATGGCATGAAACTGCAGCATATAATTGGACTACATATATAACTTAGTAAGAAACTGTAGCGAATAATTGGATATTCAACTACTTTGCTAGATGACTGTAACCTATGCCTGAAGCATGAACATGAAGCATATAACTGCAGCTCACAACTGTGATATGTAACTGCGGTCTATAACTGCCGCATTTAACTGTAGCTCATAACAAAAGTATAAACT
>NW_025947226.1:0-741 GCF_000764305.2 Hyalella azteca | reverse complement strand
GCATTGGCATCTTTGCAGCACCATATTTTACCAGGTAATTATGTAAACGTATGAAATATCATTGTTTGGTATGAATATTGTAGTAAAATATATCACATTATTATATTTTTGCCAGGAAGGAAAACCTATATAATCTTACTTATATCCCTGAATTTTGGGACGGAAGGTCATTCCGATGTTGTTAGAGTCATAGATAAAAGAACGAATATGTAGAAAATTCACGGTAAAATTTTCTGCATCAGGATGCCTAAACGTCCGATATCACCTCACCGGTTACATGTAATGTAATGCATAAATGTTTATCCCTAGCACGTCTGTGTCTCCCGATAAAAAATATGTTCGCACAGATGAGCTTCATTATATAGAATACATGGTAATTCTAAATTATGGACCCAATTTAATAAATCGTATTTTTTAGGTATGAATTCAGAATGAATAATTTATATAAAAATGGAAAGATAAAGATTGAATTTTTTTAATTATTCAAATGCGTAATTGGGCGGCGGCGACAGCATCTTGATGTCCGAAATTTTTTAGATCAGTCACTCCCTGAGCGCTGGGTAGGGCGCATAGAAAATGAAGATCTGGCTCTACACTTCTGGCCACCGAGATCACCCTCACCCCATGTGACTATTTCTTATGGGGTTACGTCAAGGAAGCTGTTTACGTCCCGCTTCTACCAGTAACTCTGTTTACGTCCCGCCTCTACCAGCAACTCTGTTTACGTCCCGCCTCTACCAG
>NW_025947225.1:0-819 GCF_000764305.2 Hyalella azteca | reverse complement strand
CCTCCATGGGTCAGGGGTCCGCCTCCATGGGTCAGGGGTCCACCTCCATGGGTTATAGGGGTCCATGTGTAGCCCAACAATGCTGGCCAACACAATAAAACGTTCTGAACCCCATACTCTGAACGAAATGAGAAAAGGACAAATATAGCTAGCTTCTCCCATCACACATACGAATTTCCTGATCCATAAAATATAAAATTTTTTTATGGTTTCCCACAATTTTTCATTCAAAATACCTCTTTATTGTAACAGAGGTTGAATTTGTAATTTGAGCTCTATATCGCATAACTAGAAGCTTACAAATCCCTCATATCGGTGGCATTAAGCCGAAGTGATAACTGACGTGTGAGACTTGTATCGACCAAATTCTTCAGCGATTGCAGCTGCTTCCTTACAAGTTGTCAAGATGCCAGGTACAGGACAGCTTAAAACTTTTGGGCTGTTTTTAGTAACAGTGTTTTCTGTGGTAATTTCTTGTCCTGACTCGATTTTTTCTACCTTTGAGATGAGCAAGTTTGAACTCTGACAAGTGGCAGAGGAAACACTCGTCAGGAAGGTGGCAAGGGGGCAGGGTGGCCCAGTGGTTACAATTCTGAGTACCAAGATTGGAGCAGGGAAGTGCGGGTTCGATCCCAGCTCTGTCAGAATCGGCAAGGAGGCCTGACGGTTAAGCACAGCAGAATTGAAGCAGTAAGTTGCGTGTTCGAGACCGCAATAAGCTGTGAACGTTCTGCGATGTTAAAAATCGGGGGTTGGCCTATGGCGTTATAAACTCTAAAACCGCTATTAATTATTATTATTATTATTATTATTATTATA
>NW_025947224.1:0-42342 GCF_000764305.2 Hyalella azteca | reverse complement strand
AGAGCACGACTCTGAAATGTGCAATCATTGGCTTCGCTTCTCTCGTACCAATTGTACTCGTTTACATTCCGAGGTCACGAACACAATTTCTGAGCCGTCCGATGCTATCTATGTAGCGGTTCAGCATCCAGGCTTCTGTGCGGACTATGTATCTCATTACTTCGAACTCGGTGCCGTTAAATTGAATGTTATTCACTGGGGCCCATTCGTAGATTGTCGACAAGTCATTCTGTAACCTCTCGCAGTCTAGGTCATCTGTGATCTTCATCAGCACTCTTGTATCGTCCGCAAACGGCGATGCAGATACGTTTTCAATTTCCGAGTTGATGTCGACGACGTGGATAAGGAAGAGGATCGGTTTAAGCACCGAGCTCTGTCTCCAATAGCCACAGTTTGTATTCTTTTAGTTAGGAAGTCGTGGATGCTTCTAACAGACTTTCTCCTACTTCCAGTCGCCTATAGTTTCCTGAAGATGTCACCCCATGGTCAACTTTGTCAAACGCTTTAGCAAAGTTCAGGTATACCACGTCCACGCCAGCTCCCTCCTCCTGTAAGGCCATAAGGCGGTGATGTTGCTCCAGTAACTGCGACAAACACGAAAAAAAACATGTTGACGAAAACCATGTTGTCCGTTATTGTACAGGTCAGCCTCTTCCATATACCGGACAAGCCTCCTGACCACTACCTTCTCAAAAACCTTGATCACATGTGAGGTCAAGGTCACTGGTCTGTAATTTTGGGGTCTGTCTCTTAGACCATCTTTTTGGATTTTCGCTATCAGTCCCACTTTGAGACCCTCGGGTATAATCCCATCTATCAACTAGGTTCTCCAGATCATTGTGAGTGGCTCATTCATGGCTCCGACTCACTTCTTTAACAGTACTTCCATCGGGCCCTGGTGCTGAAAACGACGCCAGTTCTTTAATACTTTTATTCATGACTTTATTCGAAACTTGATGTTCTTCAGCCCTCTTCCGCTTCCGCCCTAACAAAATTTAGAATCTGGCGCAACTCTGCATCAGGTGCCACTCAGGACTGTGGGAGCGCGTAAATCAGCCGCTAATTTTCGGTCCCCGAATATTGTTAGGGCAGAGGACATAGATTCTATTCTCCTGTCTTTAGTAACGTAGGTAACTGGATGAGGATTAGTTACTGCGCTTACTGGGGTCATGCTTTCAAAACTGGCTTAGTGAACGTAAGTACTTACGCTCTATTTTCTTGTCTATGATTGGTGGATTTTGTTTGAAAGGCCGTCAATGATGTCAATGATTGGCTGATGAACTTACGATCTCTTAACTTTTTTTGAAAGTATACGCCCTGGAGGTTACTGGATGAGGATGAGATACTGCGGTTACTGGATGAGTTACTGGATACTGTACTCCCAGTAACTCCTACACTGTTAGAAAAATTACCGTTAACTGTTTTACCAGCGTTTCAGTGGCCGGTCGGCACGTGAAAAGAAACACCGTGTCGCCGTTTTTATTCTAATTTAACACTAGAAATCCGTAAAACAACTGATAAAAACGGCGAAACAGTTTAGTTTCACGGGACGACCGGCCACTAGAACGCCAGTGGGACCGTTTTTTCACCGTTTTTTCTTACTGGATGACTATGAGATACTGGGAGGTTACTGGTTGAGTTACTGGATACATTTCTCCCAGTAACTGTTACAAGTATACTGGTTGAGTTACTGGATACTTTTCTCCCAGTAACTGTTATAAGTATACTGGTTGAGTTACTGGATACTTTTCTCCCAGTAACTGTTACAAGTATACTGGTTGAGTTACTGGATACTTTTCTCCCAGTAACTGTTATAAGTATACTGGTTGAGTTACTAGATACTTTTCTCCCAGTAACTGTTAGAAGTATACTGGTTGAGTTACTTGATGCTTGACTATGTTGCGGTGTTGCCAGATGCTTGACTATGTTGCGGTGTTGCCAGATGCTTGACTATGTTGCGGTGTTGCCAGATGCTTGACTCTGTTGCGGTGTTGCCAAATGCTAAACTCTGTTACGGTGTTGCCAAATGCTTGACTCTGTTGCGGTGTTGCCAAATGCTAGACTGTTACGGTGTTGCCAAATGCTCGACTCTGTTGCGGTGTTGCCAGATGCTCGACTGTCCTGCAGTGTTACCAGATGTGTGATTCTATCCTGCAGTGTTGCCAGATGCCTAATTGTTGCCAGATGCATGCCGCCGGGTCTGGAGCTAGGGAGCATGTCGGGGTCACGGAGTCCGAGCTTCGTGAGCTACGCGAGCCTCGCCAGCCTCAGCGATGACGTCATCACCGCTGACTCCGCCTTCGAGATGTTGCCCCCCAACTCCGGTACTGGGGGGGGATAGGGGTAGTATGGGTTTATTTTATTTGTGTTATATAGTTAGCAATGATGAATAATTTAGAATGTTATTATGATAAATAAACGATGAGAAATAAAAGGATATAATGGGAAAAGGGAGGGGTGGGGGTTCGAGAGTAAAAGGAAGTTTTTTTTCGACTCCGTTTCTTTCTAATTCACTGAAAATACGTTATTTTCTCTAAATCTTTGTCGTAATTATCTGAATTTTCGAAATACATTTGGCAATTAAAGTAGTAATTTATGAGGCTTGTCGTGTAAATTAATTCAAATTATGGGCGCAGGGGCGAGCAGCAGCTACACGTCCGTGCACGACGGCGTCCCCGTGGACACTGACGCTCAGTCGGCCGACGAGTTCTCAGTGTCGCCGGTCGAGTCCACTTTGAGCGGCGCGCGGGGGATCCACCTATGTGCCACCAATACGCCACCTATACCCCACCTGACAGAGAAGGCCAGCTAGTGGCCCATAGTACCTAAGGTTGTTAAGTATAGAAGCAAGGATACTAAGTATACCAAGGATACTAAGGATACTAAAGATACTAAGTATACCAAGGATACTAAGTATATCGTATCCTGCAGGTTCCTACACCAGGCGCCGTACTCACGAATATTCGGAAAGAGGCTTAAGATACTTAGGATAATAAGGATACCAAAGATAGTAAGGATATCAAGGATACCTACTAAGTATAGCTAGGATAGTAAGGATACTAAAGATACTAACTATATCAAGGATACTAAGTATATCGTATCCTGCAGGATCCTGCACCAGGCGCCGGACTCGCAGGTGTTCCTGTTAGTTGCGGTTGCCAGCTGCTGGCAGGAGGTGCAGGAGCACTGGCGCTGGTTGGAGCTGCACATGCTGGCAGTGCTGGCTAACTTTGACAGCCCTGCTGACATGATGGACTTTGTTGCGTGCAAGGTGGGTCATGGGACAAGTGGGTCATGTGAAGTGGGTCATGGCTGCACATGCTGGCAGTGCTGGCAACTTTGACAGCCCTGCTGACATGATGGACTTTGTTGCGTGCAAGGTGGGTCATGGTAAAGTGGGTCATGCTTGAGGTGCTGGCAAGGTGGGTCATGCTTGGGGTGCTGGCAAGGTGGGTCATGCCTGGGGTGCTGGCAAGGTGGTCATGGTTAGGTGGGTCATGCTTGGGGTGCTGGCAAGGTGGGTCATGCCTGGGGCTGTCTCTTATACACATCTAGATGTGTATAAGAGACAGAAGTAAGGGTACTGAGGATNGTCTCAGGTGGTGTACAGGTGGTGCACAGGTAGTGAATAGGTGGCTCATAGGTTGTGCTCTAGGTGTACTTATCATTGTGTCCATACGTTGTCCACGGACACGCTGATGCATCGACTTCGTCGTTTACCGTTCTCAAGCCGTCGATAGGAATGGATCGTGCTAAAAAACAGTCGCGTCGAATATCCCAAGAGAGAACTCTCCTCCTCTTAGCTCCTTTGGCAAGGGTTTGAGCAGGTTCGGTCCCGCTACGGAAAGAGATCCTTCCTTCATCCCGCTGATCTTGGACGTGAAGGTCAGTTTGAACGGCCTTCAATTGCCGCACCGCTCCCGGCTTAAGTGGCGCCCAAAGCTGGCAGCAGTACTGCAGAATGAAGAGCACGACTCTGAAATGTGCAATCATTGGCTTCGCTTCTCTCGTACCAATTGTACTCGTTTACATTCCGAGGTCACGAACACAATTTCTGAGCCGTCCGATGCTATCTATGTAGCGGTTCAGCATCCAGGCTTCTGTGCGGACTATGTATCTCATTACTTCGAACTCGGTGCCGTTAAATTGAATGTTATTCAATAGGGCCCAATCTTGGATTGTCGACAAGTCATTCTGTAACATCTCGCAGTCTAGGCCATCTGTGATCTTCATCAGCAATCTTGTATCGTCCGCAAATGACGATGTAGATGCGTGGGTGAGTTCTGAGTCTATGTCGGCAATGTGGATGAGGAAGAGGATCGGTCCCAGCACCGAGCGCTGTCTCCAATGGCCACAGTTTGTATACTGTTAGTTGTGGATCCACCCTAACTGACTTTCTCCTACCCCTAGTCCTACCTAGTGTTTCCTGAAGAGCACCCCATGGTCAAAGTTTTAGCAAAGTCTAGATATATCACGTCCACACCAGCACCATCACCAATGCGGTGATGGTGCTCCAGTAACTTTGACAAACAGGAGCGATTTTGATAAAAACCATGTTGTCCATAATTAAACAGCTTGGCCTCTTCCCTATAGTATAGGGAAGAGGCCTATATATAGGGAAGCCTATATATATATATAGGGAAGCCTATATATAGGGAAGAGGCCTTCCCTATATTGGCCTCCTGACAACTACCTTCTCAAAAAAAAACCTTGATCACCTGTAAGGTCAAGGTCACAGGTCTGTAATTTTGGGGTCTGTTAATTTGGGTTGGGGGGTGTTTTACCGGCGTTACAGTGGCCGGTCGGCACGTGAAAAGAAACACCCTGTCGCCGTTTTTATTCTAATTTAACACTAGAAATCCGTAAAACATCTGATAAAAACGGCGAAACAGTTTATTTTCACGGGGCGACCGGCCACTAGAACGCCAGTGGGACGGTTTTTTCACCGTTTTATCTTACTGGATGACTATGAGATACTGGGAGGGTACTGGTTGAGTTACTGGATACTTTTCTCCCACAAGTATACTGGTTGAGTTACTGGATACTTTTCTCCCAGTAACTGTCACAAGTATACTGGTGTAGTTACTGGATACACTACTCCCAGTAACTTACAAGTAAGATCAGTAACACTGCTGCAGGTGGCGCGACGTGTTGTCGGTGCGACGTGCCAGCAGCGTGGTCCTGCCATATTATAATTATTATTATTATTATTATTATCATTATTATAATTATTATAATTATTATAATTATTATTATTATTATTAAAGTAAGATGAGTAACGCTGCTGCAGGTGGCGTGACGTGTTGTCAGTGCGACGTGCCAGCAGCGTGGTCCTGCCAGACACCGTCACGGTGACGACGAGGACATGTGAACATCACTTGAGCCTCCTCACGAGGACACGTGAGGCCCTGCAGCTCATGGAGGGCCTCCTGGGCCTCAGCATGCAGCAGTACGTGCCTCATCACCATGCTGTATATATCAATGAATAAAACATGAATGTTATACAATGAATAGAACGTGAATGTTATTCAATGAATAAAACATGAATGTTATACAATGAATAGAACATGAATGTTATTCAATGAATAGAACATGAATGTTATACGACATACATACTATACTATCTATATTGAAGCAATATATATATACATACTCTATGCAGCTCGACTAATTTCGGTAATTTTGAGTATAACGTTTTTTGTTTTAAATAAATAATGTAACTATACGCTATACATACTATTCTATATATATTGAGGAAACATATATATACTGTAAGAAGCTGCTGCAATTTCGTTTCGAAATTATTTTCAAAAATTATTTCGTTTCGAAAATTATTTCGGTAATTTTTCCTTTTAAATAATTACGGTAATTAATTTTTGGAGAGATTTAGAACGTGTGAAATTAAGAAGAAAATATNCCCATTGTAACTTTATCCCTGCACAGGGCCCAGGCTGGCCCCACTGTAACTTTATCCCTCACAGGGCCCAGGCTGGCCCCACTGTAACTTTATCCCCGCACAGGGCCCAGACTGGCCACACTGTAACTTTAACCCTCACAGGGCCCAGGCTGGCCCCCACTGTAACTTTATCCCCCACAGGGCCCAGACTGGCCCCACTGTTACTTTATCCCTGCACAGGGCCCAGGCTGGCCCACTGTAACTTTATCCCCGCACAGGGCCCAGACTGGCCCCACTGTAACTTTATCCCTGCACAGAGCCCAGGCTGGCCCCACTGTAACTTAATCCCCTACAGGGCCCAGGCTGGCCCCACTATAACCTTATCCCTGCACAGGGCCCAGGCTGGCCCCACTGTAACTTTATCCCCTCACAGGGCCCAGGCTGGCCCCGCTGTAACTTTATCCCCTCACAGGGCCCAGGCTGGCCCCGCTGTAACTTTATCCCCCACAGGGCCCAGGCTGGCCCCACTGTAACTTTATCCCTGCACAGGGCCCAGGCTGGCCCCACTGTAACTTTATCCCTGCACAGGGCCCAGGCTGGCCCCACTGTAACTTTATCCCTGCACAGGGCCCAGGCTGGCCCCACTGTAACTTTATCCCTCCACAGGGCCCAGGCTGGCCCCACTGTAACTTTATCCCTGCACAGGGCCCAGGCTCTGTCTCTTATACACATCTAGATGTGTATAAGAGACAGGGAATGGATCGTGCTAAAAAACAGTCGCGTCGAATATCCCAAGAGAGAACTCTCCTCCTCTTAGCTCCTTTGGCAAGGGTTTGAGCAGGTTCGGTCCCGCTACGGAAAGAGATCCTTCCTTCATCCCGCTGATCTTGGACGTGAAGGTCAGTTTGAACGGCCTTCAATTGCCGCACCGCTCCCGGCTTAAGTGGCGCCCAAAGCTGGCAGCAGTACTGCAGAATGAAGAGCACGACTCTGAAATGTGCAATCATTGGCTTCGCTTCTCTCGTACCAATTGTACTCGTTTACATTCCGAGGTCACGAACACAATTTCTGAGCCGTCCGATGCNCCATGACACACTTGTGCCATGACCCACTTGTGCCATGACCCACTTGTGCCATGACCCACTTGTGCCATGACCCACTTGACCATGACCCAATTGTGCCATAACCCACTTAGTCATGACCCACTTGGTCATGACCCACTTGTGCCATGACCCACTTGTGCCATGACCCACTTGGTCATGACCTACTTGGCCATGACTCACTTGTGCCATGACCCACTTGGTCATGACTCACTTGGCCATGACCCACTTGGTCATGACCCACTTGGCCATGACCCACTTGGCCATGACCCACTTGTGCCATGACCCACTTGACTGTGACTCACCTGGCCATGACCCACTTGTGCCATGACCCACTTGGTTATGACCCACTTGGCTGTGACCCACTTGTGCCATGACCCACTTGTGCAATGACCCACTTGTGCCATGACTCACTTGGTCATGACCCACTTGGTCATGACCCACTTGTGCCATGACCCACTTGTGCCATGACCCACTTGTGCCATGACCCACTTGTGCCATGACTCACTTGTGCCATGACCCACTTGTGCCATGACCCACTTGTGCCGTGACCCACTTATGTCAGCCACTCAGGAGGGCGACGAGGTGGGCGTCGTGGCGCCTCTGAGGCTCGTGCTCAGCGTCGACAAGATCGACCGCCGCCCCCGACGACACGGCGGCTCAGGTGGGTCATCCTGACCCACTTATTATTACTAGTACCCGAGAAAAATAAGTGTGGCACTTTGTCCAAACAGTGACGCATTTATTGCTCATGTGTGGGTCATCCTGACACAGTTTGGTCCAACAAAAAGGGCATATCAGTGTTTTTTAGCGATTTTGTTATTATTATTATTGTTAATATAAATTATTATTATTAAACGAAAATGAATTATCATTATATCAAATAATCATTAATTAAAAAAGTACACATTGTACAAATAGCTATTGTCGAATGTTCTCTAATTGGGCCTATTTCGGGACTGGGGCCTGTGGGTCAATAATGGGCCCAGTACATGTTATACGATGGCGTGGGGCCCTGTACACATAATAAATGGCCCGCGTGTTGCAGGGCTGGGGCTGCGTGGGGCCCTGTTTGTGTCCTGTAGGGCCCCACACAACAGCTTCCTCTTCAACGACGTCGGCGACCGCGACGTGGTCTGCGTGAGGCTCAGCGAACTGCTGGGGCGCAGCGTGACCCATGCCAAGTGAGTCAGGGCACAAGTGGGTCATGGGACAAGTGGGTCATGTAACCTATGCTAAGTGAGTCATGGGACATGTGGGACATGGCACAAGTGAGTCATGGAACCCACGCCACGTAAGTGTTTCCAAATGCTCGACTTTGTGACGGTGTTGCCAGATACCTGACCCTGAGTTACGGTGTTGCCAAATGCGCGACTGTCGCGGTGTTGCCAGATGCTTGACTATGTTGCGGTGTTGCCAGATGCTTGACTATGTTGCGGTGTTGCCAGATGCTTGACTATGTTGCGGTGTTGCCAGATGCTTGACTATGTTGCGGTGTTGCCAGATGCTTGACTATGTTGCGGTGTTGCCAGATGCTTGACTATGTTGCGGTGTTGCCAGATGCTTGACTATGTTGCGGTGTTGCCAGATGCTTGACTATGTTGCGGTGTTGCCAGATGCTTGACTATGTTGCGGTGTTGCCAGATGCTTGACTATGTTGCGGTGTTGCCAGATGCTTGACTATGTTGCGGTGTTGCCAGATGCTTGACTATGTTGCGGTGTTGCCAGATGCTTGACTATGTTGCGGTGTTGCCAGATGCTTGACTATGTTGCGGTGTTGCCAGATGCTTGACTATGTTGCGGTGTTGCCAGATGCTTGACTATGTTGCGGTGTTGCCAGATGCTTGACTATGTTGCGGTGTTGCCAGATGCTTGACTATGTTGCGGTGTTGCCAGATGCTTGACTATGTTGCGGTGTTGCCAGATGCTTGACTATGTTGCGGTGTTGCCAGATGCTTGACTATGTTGCGGTGTTGCCAGATGCTTGACTATGTTGCGGTGTTGCCAGATGCTTGACTATGTTGCGGTGTTGCCAGATGCTTGACTATGTTGCGGTGTTGCCAGATGCTTGACTATGTTGCGGTGTTGCCAGATGCTTGACTATGTTGCGGTGTTGCCAGATGCTTGACTATGTTGCGGTGTTGCCAGATGCTTGACTATGTTGCGGTGTTGCCAGATGCTTGACTATGTTGCGGTGTTGCCAGATGCTTGACTATGTTGCGGTGTTGCCAGATGCTTGACTATGTTGCGGTGTTGCCAGATGCTTGACTATGTNAGTAGATGTGTATAAGAGACAGCACTAAAGCATGTACAGCATGTATATGGACAAAGTTACAGTTATTTACATGAGTGTCCCCCCCAGGACTGCCCCCGCCGTGCCAGCGACCGCTGCGCCTCCTCTTCGGGGACGCTGCAGAGGAGGAGGTCTGGGATGTATGATATATAATATGATATAATATGATGTATATAATCTTGTATGTGATAAATATGATATTATATAAGATAATATAGGATGTAATATGGTATAACATACTATGTAATATAATATAATCTATTATAAAATAATACAATATAATAAATTATTACATAGTTTTACATAGTATAATATAATATGATGATATGATTGCTTCTAATATAATATAATGATATAATATGATCTAATAATATATTATAGATTCTTTGCAAATTATGTCTGAAATATTATATTGAGAAACATTAAATCAATTCAACTATTATTTATCCCACTAACTTATGGTTAATTAATTTAAATAATTTAATTAATAAATTCCCTATTCCACCAATTATCCAACTAACTAATGGTTAATAAATTGAAATAGTTTTAATTAATAAACTGCCCACCGGTGTGCTGCTGCAGCCCACCGGTGTGCTGCTGCAGCCCACCGCGAGTGGGCCCTGGGAGGCGCTGTTCTCAGAGGTGGGCCGCGGGGTGACCCTCTACCGCACCCCCGCCGTGGTGGGCCTGGCCCGCCGGGGCATCCCTGCCCACCTCCGCCCCCATATATGGGCCATATACTCAGGTGGGGCATACATAAAACAATAAAATAAATAAATATAATATCAATAATAATAATAAATAATCATAATTAACAATAATAGTAAATAATAATAATAAATATAATTGATGTGTCGCCTTTAATTTGAAGGGGCGGCGAACGAGCGGGCCTCCCAACCTAGCGACTACTACGCGGCGGCGGTGGCGGGGGCGGCGGCGGGAGCGGTGGGCGCCGCCGCCGAGGAGATCGAGCGAGACCTCCACCGCTCCCTCCCCGAGCACCCCGCCTTCTGCTCCCCGGTGGGCATAGGCGCCCTCAGGCGCGTCCTTAGCGCCTACGCCTGGCGCAACCCCGCCATCGGTAGGTGGCGTTTTGTTTGTATAGTAGTCCGGGGTGTATATCGGTTTTCTATAATTTCTCTCATAGAAAACTACGGAGGTTTTTTTATAGCCATAACTATTGTAAAATGAATTACACAATCGTAAAATGAATAACTAGTTAACTACCATCGGTAGGTAGCATTTTATTTTTATAGTAGTTGGGTTGAATATTAGTTTTCTAGAGTTTCTTTCATAGAAAACTGCCGCAATGTTGTTTACAGCCATAACTATAATAAAATGAATTACCAACCCTTCCATAGGTTAGGTGACATTTTATTTTATTTCTAACTTAGTTCGGGGTGGATACTAGTTTTCTATAGTTTCTCTCGTAGAAAACTGCCGAAATGTTTATTTTTATCGCCATAACTACGATAAAATGAATAGTCCTCGGCCTTATATGCAAAATAAGTACGATAGGTATTAAAAATATGTATAAAATTAAAAAGCAAAATAAGTACGATATTGGAAATATAAATTTATAAAATATAGTAATATTCTTATCAAATGTCAAAATATCGTCGTTGAAGAGCGCGTTGAACGTAGCAGCCCTATGGCCTATGCCACGCTGGTGAAGGATATGTAAATTTGACCACATTAAAAAATATTATAACACCTTATTTTTATTACAATCGAATAACTTTATTCAACATGTTTGTATGCGTGTGTTACAGGATACTGTCATGTTACTGTATTGTGCAGGTTACTGCCAGGCTATGAACATCGTGGCGTCCGTATNTATGGCTTACTGCCGTCCCGTGTGGCTTAAAGTACTTATACCTGCTCTAGGCGACTAATCGCGTGGATTAGTCGCCTCCACAAATTATTATATAAATATGAATAATATAAATTATATATTTGTTTAGTCGATTCCAAATATTATTGATGATTAACGTCTTCAGAGGCGACTAGCTGTTGCATGCTCCCACAGCAGCTCAAGTTGTTTTGAGCCAGTCAGTAGCGGCTCGGCCGTCATAGTGAGCGCGACTGCGTCGCTCTCTCTCGTGCTAGTGTTAAGTGACTGTGGTGCTTTCGAGGGTTAGGGACGCCTGTCAGAGACCATCAATGCCGTGCATCGAACGGACTATCATGATCCCTTCCCTCAAGAACGTAGCCAATAACACTTCATGACTGTAACATTATCAGTCGTAAGCCACCAGACAGATCACATCCATTGAATTAGAACAATCAGCCCACAGGAAAATAGCCTGACGTAGAATGGCCCAGCGTCGTCTGCCTATACGCGAAAAAATTTTTACACCACCCGGACGGAGCGCGTCGATGCCGTCCGTATATGTCCCGTGTGTCGAATCAGCCTACGGTCGAACGGCCACTCGTCATAGGGCGATAAATTTTGGAACAGAACTATGCTATATGGAACCTAACCCAAGATGATACGAGCTAAAAGTTACGTAATTTAGCTAAGCTGCGGGCTTTCAGTGGTTATACACGGGGTTAGGTTAAGGTGCTTATACACGGGGCTATTAGTTGCGTATATTAGTGGCGTCTACTAGGCAAGGCTAATAAAATTTGTGATGCTTGACGTGTTCAGAGGCAACTAGCTGGTTCATTGCAGGCAGAGCAACTAGTGTTGTTTTGGCAGTCTATTGTGCTCAGTAGCCGCCCGGCCGTCATACTGAGCACAAGTGTGTCGCTCTCTCTCTCTCTCGCCCACTGTAGCGCGCACTACTGTCTTGCTCTCGCATGCATCCACCGTGCACACCCTTACTCGAAAACGTCGAGGAAGGGTGTGTATAACGTCCATAGTGCACACCCAACGTCGCACTGACGCGGGCGAAGCGTACCGAAAACACATACTCGATCGTGTATAGGCTCTCAGCCTGCAGAACTGTGTAGACGCAACCAATATACGCATCTAATAGCCCCGTGAAGCACCTTTAGGTTCAGACCGTTCAGTAGCGGCTCGGCCGTCGTAGTGAACACAGCTGCGTCGCTCTCTCTCTCTCTCTCGTGCATGTGTTAATTGTCTCGTGCTGTGAGTGTCTTGTTCAAACAATGACCGCTATAAGAAGACGTGTAGTGGAGTTTGGACGATATTGAATTGTTTTAGGATATATTAATTGTTTTTGTTTGATATTGAATTGTTTTTATACATATTGTTTTTGTTTGAAATTGAATTTTTTTTTGTTCCCAAAGTACGAATTACTGGACCCTTCTCGTGTATAAACACCTTTAATGCCGCAACTATTTTAGTTGTTAAAAGAACCGTTAATTTTTTAAAATTATTTCCAATTTAAAACCAATTTTCTAGGTTTCGGTCACCTAACTTGGTCCCTAATTTAACCTCTCCCCCCACTTAACCCCCTCCTCCCCTCAACCGTTCAATTAACCCACCCTTTAACTCCTCTCTTCCCCCTTTAGCCCCCGATTAATACCTCATATTCCCCCCNAAACCAGCTACTGTAGTATTAGTTGTATTACTATTAGTATATATATACTAAAAATGAATATAATAATTAACAATGTATTAACACAGCCCTTGTAATAACACAGCCCTTGTAATAACACAGCCCTTGTATTAACACAGCCAATGAATATATTAATATATATATGTATAAAAATAATTATGATTATATTAATTATTATTGAATTAATACAGGCAATGTATGTACCAATACCGCTCATAAATGTATTAACACAGCCTCTGTATTAACACAGCGCGATGCCATACGCCGCTGGTGCTGTTGTGTTGGACTGTTTCTTCTGCGACGGGCCCCGCGTGCTGTTCATGGTGCTGCTGGGGGCCCTGGCCCAGCACCGGGCCCAGCTGGCAGGTGAGAGGTGTGCTGCTGGGGGCCCTGGCCCAGCACCGGGCCCAGCTGGCAGGTGAGAGGTGTGCTGCTGGGGGCCCTGGCCCAGCACCGGGCCCAGCTGGCAGGTGAGAGGTGTGCTGCTGGGGGCCCTGGCCCAGCACCGGGCCCAGCTGGCAGGTGAGAGGTGTGCTGCTGGGGGCCCTGGCCCAGCACCGGGCCCAGCTGGCAGGTGAGAGGTGTGCTGCTGGGGGCCCTGGCCCAGCACCGGGCCCAGCTGGCAGGTGAGAGGTGTGCTGCTGGGGGCCCTGGCCCAGCACCGGGCCCAGCTGGCAGGTGAGAGGTGTGCTGCTGGGGGCCCTGGCCCAGCACCGGGCCCAGCTGGCAGGTGAGAGGTGTGCTGCTGGGGGCCCTGGCCCAGCACCGGGCCCAGCTGGCAGGTGAGAGGTGTGCTGCTGGGGGCCCTGGCCCAGCACCGGGCCCAGCTGGCAGGTGAGAGGTGTGCTGCTGGGGGCCCTGGCCCAGCACCGGGCCCAGCTGGCAGGTGAGAGGTGTGCTGCTGGGGGCCCTGGCCCAGCACCGGGCCCAGCTGGCAGGTGAGAGGTGTGCTGCTGGGGGCCCTGGCCCAGCACCGGGCCCAGCTGGCAGGTGAGAGGTGTGCTGCTGGGGGCCCTGGCCCAGCACCGGGCCCAGCTGGCAGGTGAGAGGTGTGCTGCTGGGGGCCCTGGCCCAGCACCGGGCCCAGCTGGCAGGTGAGAGGTGTGCTGCTGGGGGCCCTGGCCCAGCACCGGGCCCAGCTGGCAGGTGAGAGGTGTGCTGCTGGGGGCCCTGGCCCAGCACCGGGCCCAGCTGGCAGGTGAGAGGTGTGCTGCTGGGGGCCCTGGCCCAGCACCGGGCCCAGCTGGCAGGTGAGAGGTGTGCTGCTGGGGGCCCTGGCCCAGCACCGGGCCCAGCTGGCAGGTGAGAGGTGTGCTGCTGGGGGCCCTGGCCCAGCACCGGGCCCAGCTGGCAGGTGAGAGGTGTGCTGCTGGGGGCCCTGGCCCAGCACCGGGCCCAGCTGGCAGGTGAGAGGTGTGCTGCTGGGGGCCCTGGCCCAGCACCGGGCCCAGCTGGCAGGTGAGAGGTGTGCTGCTGGGGGCCCTGGCCCAGCACCGGGCCCAGCTGGCAGGTGAGAGGTGTGCTGCTGGGGGCCCTGGCCCAGCACCGGGCCCAGCTGGCAGGTGAGAGGTGTGCTGCTGGGGGCCCTGGCCCAGCACCGGGCCCAGCTGGCAGGTGAGAGGTGTGCTGCTGGGNAGGGCACAGCGATGGCCCTCCTCACCTCGTACCTCGCCTCCCTCACCCCCGCCCCCGTGAGTCTTGTACACTCACTGCAATGTGTGCGTCAGGGTCATAAATAGTGATACATTAAAGCTCTTTATTTATACTCGTCACCCAGTCTGGCCAGTTGCGAATGGCGTCAATATTTGGACATTATTGCCCATTGAATTTGATGAGTGGATCATTTATATGATTATGTACCCCTTTCTTTATGTTTTATTGCATATTAATTTACTTCGTATAATAATTATAATGTACTATGATTAATATAGTATAATTTTGTCTGTTATTGCCAGGTTAAGGAATTTTCCAGTGCAGTTCCGGCACCAATTTAATTTTTTTATTCTAAAATACCGACTGAATGTAAAGAAAAAACACAGAAATTTTTTTTAATAGAATCATATTACGATTATTAATTTCAAACATTTCATTTTTCCAGCCCCCAGAAACCCCGCCAAGTAGCAAGAAAAACAAAAGCTCTTCCTCCTTTAAATCCTACGTAATGGTGGACCCACCAACGCAGCCCACATGNGGCTGGGACAGCCAGTTTCCCGGGTCCAGCCAGCCACCAGCCAGTGTAGTGTCGCTGCTGGATGTGGCGTACAGCCAGTATGGCTTCATCACCAACGAGGCTATAAATAGGCTGCGAGCGCAGCGGCGCGTCAGTGTCGTGCAGGCGCTCGAGGACGGCGTCACGCGCAACACGCTCCGCTCCGTCGGCCCTGAATGTCTATTGTCTAAAGAAGAACTCCAGGTGATGCCTAGTTCCTTATGTCATAACCTTATGCAGTATTAAATTATATATTGAAGTGGTATATTTGGCCAATTTTGCTGTAAAATATAAATGAGTACCTAAAGTGTTGCTCAGGAAACTATTCAGCTCAACCGGAGGCCGCTAGTGTAGTAGTGCGGAACTAACTAGCTAGAATATTAATTATTAACTAGTTCCACATCATATATGTTGCCCGATAGAGTTCACAACCTTCATCAAGTGCAGATTATTTGTACAACGTTTTCCGCCATTACCTCAACTTATATTCCTCCGCCAGGCGCTGGTGGAGCTAGTGCGGGGGGAACAGCCCGTGGGAGGCGAAGGGCGGGAGGCTCGACAAGCGGGGCACAACAGGGGAGGGGGGGCGCGCCACTACCACAGGGAGGGGGGATACTGTGTCCCCTACCCCCTCCTGCGCTCCCTACTGCGCCACGCCTCCCTCTGGGGGGGCGCGGATGACGTCACCCTCGACCAATTGGCGGCTAGCGTCTTCCAGGTGACGTGGGGGGAGGGGGGTTATGGGTGGGGTACTCACCATGCAAACGACATTGAAGTTTAATCAACGTTGATTCAAAATACAACGTTTATTTCAACGTTGATTCAACTTAGTTTTCTTTGTGGAGGGAGGTTATAGTTTAGTGGGAGACCCCAATGGTATGTGCGGTACCAACAGGTTATAAGGGTGGGGTAGGGGTGGCTCAGATAGGAGGGGCCTAGGCATGTCGGGGAACTATGGTAGGGTAGTTATGGTGTCAGCTCTTATTTATTAAGCGCTACTTCAGAATCTGGTTATGTGACTAAGGTCGTGAAGGATAAGTAAGACACATCAGTCCAGATAAAGTATCTTGTATGCGGGGTTGTAATACAGAGTTGCCATACAGAAGAATAAGCTACGGCGTCGACCGTAAGGTCGGAGAACTCTACCGACGCGTTACATCGCGGAGCGCTTATCAGCTACTGCGGTGGGCTCTTAATAAGGTTACCAGCCCTTATATAGCATTCGCTTCCGCCCACAACTATGCTCTTGATCGCGTGATCTATCACGTGTCTTACAGATGCTGAATCATGTCATCAATCTCTATGCCTGGTGTCACCTCTGACATCTATCAGGTCAAGTGAATATTACGTCTCAATTATATATGATTTAATCATATATAATTATAATGATTTTAATGAGACGCTAGATTGACACCGGACATGGGCTTAGGATATTGGCTTCTCAGGGACCAGGCCCATGAGGGGGGGCCAGGCCCCGTGGGGAGCCATGACCCATGACCTCCCCTCCCCATGGGGGGCCAGGTCCCGTGGGAGAGCCATGACCCATGACCTCCCCTCCCCATGGAGGGTCATGACCCATGACCCCCCTCTCCCCCCATAGCTGCTGGACGTGGAGGGGGCGGGGGCGGTGAGCTTCAGGTCGGTGTGCTGGCTGCTGAGCGTCCTGAACGGCGGGGACGCCGCCCGCCACCTCCGCCTGCTGTACTGGCTGCACCTCGCCTTCACAACTCGCTAAGTGAACGTAAGTACTTACGCTCTATTTTCTTGTCTATGATTGGTGGATTTTGCTTGAAAGGCCGTCAATGATTGGCTGATGAACTTACGATCTCTTAACTTTTTTTTGAAAGTATGGGCCCAGGTCCGGACCGCGGGCCGTAGTTTGGAGACCGCTGCTCTAGACAAATATTTCGGCGCGGCTACGCGCGTACAGTGTCTTAGCAGCAGCCGTGAGGGGAGGACGTCGAAGATATTTCTCTCGTCAATGCATGCAACGAGTGTTTATTTGTTCTCACCCACAGCACGACGACAGGATATACCATACATATACTCTATAAATAAAATTAAAATAAAGAAAGAAAATAAAAAATAAGTTTATTTGGATTACTTCTTACACTGAAAAATTGCGCGTGAGCACGAAGTCTATCTGTATTAAAGTTGGACCCGCAACGTATGCATCATATATAACCTATTAAAGTATCTTTCTAATCTCATCCGAATGGATTCCAAAAAGGATAAAACAAAGTATATATAAGATTTTTTTAATTTATCTTTTATTTCCTAACGAAACTTTTATCAAGGAGGACGGCTGTAAGTCTCTTGCTGACACAAAATAATGAAAATAAAGTCTAATACACGTCGAATTATTAAATAATTAAATCGATCGTCGAATTCAATAATTATATAAAATCGAATTATTGTATACAATGTATTGTATAATATAATAATATATACAATGTATTGTATACAATATATCCGCGTAAACGCTTTTAGTCTGGCCGTAGCCTAAGATTAATAATTTTTTCAATTAAGTTGGTGCCTGTTTATTTTCCGTATCACTTCATAATTGATCCGTAACCTCATTAATGTTTCGTTTAATAATACTAATTAATAATGTCGATAATGTTTTACGATAATTTCGGCAGTTAAAAAATTTAAAGGCTTAGCACAGCTGTGGTTCAAGGTATAATATGATTATATTTAATAATTATATAATAATAATTAAATATTAGCTATGTCCCCCCTTTACCCCGCCCCCCAGAGTCGCCCCCCAACACGGCGGGGGCGCGGGAAGGGGGCTACGTGGGGGATATTTGGGAGCCCTCGGGGGAGCGCAGTCCCCCATACAAGGTTAGCTTTGATGTCATCAATTGGTTTTAATTATTGATTTATGCATCGAATTTATTTATTATTTATTGGCATCAATAATGAAAATAAAGGAAATACTCTCACCCCTTCACCTTCTCACCCTTCACCTTACCCTCTTCATCCCCCACATCATAATTAACCTTCCCTTCCTGCCTCATCCCCTCCTTATTCTCCACCTTCACCCCTACCCGTCGCCCCTCCCCCTCCACACCCCTCCACTTCCTCACCCCTCTATCCCTCCTTAACCCCATCATCCTTTCACTCCCTCACTCCTTCATCCCCTCACCCTTTCACCCATTTACCCTTTCACCCCCTCTCCCTTTCACCCCTTTACCCTTTCACCCCTTTACCCTTTCACACATTTACCCTTTCACCCCTTTACCCTTTACCCTTTCACCCCTTTACCCTTTCACCCCCTCACCCTTTCACCCCTTTACCCTTTCACCCCTGTACCCTTTCCCCCCTTCACCCCCCTCACACCTCTTCCCCCGTCGCCAGGACGCATACCGGGAGTTCGAGCGGCGGTTCCTGCCCGCCATGGCGCAGCGGCAGTTCATGGCGCTGTGGCGCAGCGTCTGCGCCGTCGTGGCGCCCGACGCCGGCGCCCCCGCGGCGCAGCACGACGCCCTCATCAGCGACCTCGCGCGCGTCGGTGCGTCTCCTGCATTTTATTTATTATTGTTATTTTTATGACGCATTTTTTTGCTCCTTGTTCGACTTTATTATCATTTTTATTATTTTTTACTCTTTTTTACACTTTATTATTTTTATAACTTTTTCCTAATTTTTCACTCTTTTTACTATTTTTTATTCTTTTTTCGACTTTATTAAGAATTTATTTTGATTTTTATGAAGCATTTTTCTGCTTTTTGTTCGAATTTATTATTATTCTTATTATTTTGTGCTTTTTCATTTCTTTTTCGACCTAATAATTATATTTTTACTTTATTTTAACTCATTTTTTGACTTTATTGTTATTTTTACTTTTTAAAGTCTTTTTTCAACTTTATTATTATTTTTATTATTTTTTACTCTTTTTCATTTCTTTTTTGACTTAAAAATTATTTTCATTATTTTGTACTCCTTTTCAATTTTATTATTATTTTATTATTTTTTATTTTTTTATATTTTTGACCAGGTATTTGACTTGACGCTTTTGATTGATTAAATATTTTAATTAAGCTTCTTTGACTATGAATTAAATTAATAGATTTTAGTTCTTCAAGTTTATTTGATTATTAATTTGTTGGTTTATATGGACTAATGCTATTATTGTTCTTGTTACATGCAGCAACTGTCACTTGTTACAGGCACGAATCTGTTACAAATCGGGGAAGCAGCGAGCCGGCACCAATGTACTGACACCTGCGACAACACCTCTTGTAACAACCCTTGTAATAACCCTTGTAACAACCCTTGTAACACTTCTTGTAACATCCCTTGTAACACTTGTGGAGATAACAACTCTTGTAACACGGAGAACGATTACAAGGAACCTTGTAGCAGCTGTAACATGGAGTGTAGCAGCAATTGTAGCAGCAAATGTAGCAAGGCTTGGAGCATCAGCTTCGAGCAGTTGCTGCTGGCGGTGGGCGAGCGGCGGTCGCTGATGGCGGCCCTAAGCGCCACCACCGACGCCGCCCCCGCCCTCAGGCGCATGGCGGGGCTGCCAAGCCCTAAGCCAGCCAAGCCCTAAGCCCGCCAAGCTCTAAGCCAGCCAAGCCCTAAGCCCATGCCACTCGTGGAATTCGTCTTCCGCTCCGCCATATTTTATTCTCATCATTAATGTTTAATAAATAATAAATTAATTAATTGATTAGTAGTGAAGCATGTATCACAAAGACCTGATAGTTCATCATTATTATCATTATCATTGTATTTATTGATTATATTTAATTATGTTAGTCAGGAGAAGGTTTTGTTCGTAAGTTGTATTAGACGAATTTTTTTGCTTGAATAAATTTTGTATTTCTTTTAATCTTGTTTATTTTTAATTGAATTTTTTTTGCGGTTATCATTTTTTCGAATAACTGGGACTTTTTTTTGTTTAGTGTAAGATTTTTTTGTGGTTATAATAATTTTTTCAAGTAAATGGGACTTTTGAAAAAAATTATATTTGTATATATAAAGTCTGTATAAAAATATAAGTTCACAAATAAAAAATATACAAGCCTATACAAGTATTATATACGGATTTATACAAATGTTCATACAGGGCTATACAAATGTGTAAGGCTTGTTGATATTTTACGTATTGTGTAGAAATTTGAATATGCTTTAGATATATATTAGTACTAAATAAATATATATATAGTGAAAAAATATTTCGTTTTCCCCTATCGAACCTGCGAATTTAAAAAAAAAATACCGTGCTATAAACGTCTAAAAATCTACATTTTTTTGGGAAAATTCATTAAATTTTGTAGAAAAACAATTTTATTATAGGTTTATAATAAATCCTTTATACATATTTGTAAAGTTATAATCATAAATCTATTTTGTCAAGCAAGATATTCAATAAAAAATATATTGAAATTTTCGTTTTATTTAAACCTGTCATTCTAGGGGCGACATGTATATTATATATATGATGTATATAAGATATATGATATATATCGTCTATAATATATATTGTTGTTGTTATACAACGTATATTATCGATGATATAAAATTTATCGTATATTATCGCTGCTATAAAATTTATCGTATATTATCGATGCTATAAAATTTATCGTATATTATCGCTGCTATAAAATTTATCGTATATTATCGCTGCTATAAAATTTATCGTATATTATCGATGCTATAAAATTTATCGTATATTATCGCTGCTATAAAATTTATCGTATATTATCGATGGTATAAAATTTATCGTATATTATCGTTGCTATAAGGATAATGAAGGAAGGCTGGGGAGAGAAAAATGTTTATTGCAGCGCAGCAAGGTTAGTACAAATGTTGTGATGACCTTATAGGCCTGTTGTTGTAGGCCTATAACAGTATTGCGTATATTAATAGGCCTATACAAATATAACTTATATTTATAGGCCTTTTATGATGGGCTTATAACAATATTACGTATATTTATAGGCCTATAACAGTATTGCGTGCAATAATAGCCTATAAAAATATAACGTATATTATAGACCTATTGTTGCAGACCTATGAGAGTATAAAGTATATTTATAGGCCTATTGTTATAGGCCTATAAGAGTATTAAGTATAATTGTAGGCCTATTGCTATAGGCTATAACAGTATCGCGTGTAATAATAGCCTATAAAAATACAACCAATATTTATAGGCCTATTATGATGTGCCTATAACAATACTACGTATATTTATAGAACCATAACAAAATTAGGTATAATTATAGGCCTATTCTTTTGAGCTTACAACATTATTAAATATAATTATACGCCTATTACAATATTAAGTAAATTTATAGGCTTACACAAAATATAACGTATATTTATAGGCCTATTACAGCATTGTAGGCCTACAGAGACTGGCAAAAAATTTCTCCATTATCAATAAAAATGCCACTTTTTTCATGGTTAATTAACAATACATTTTATAGTTTAATAATCACTTGTCATTAGTTACCTAATATTCAATTAAATAACTTTACAATTAGTTGGCGATTTCATCATTAATTGATCATAATTATCACTGAATTATCTAAATAACTTATTTAATTATTTATTTATTTAATTATTTATTTAATTCGTTAACTAATCAGTATTCTGTAATTATAAACACATTAATTCTATCATAATTCCCTATATTTAATTATTTAATACATAAATACTCTATTTAATAAAATATTTAAAAAAAACGGCCTGAAACTAAGGATTTTTTTACAATTAGGGAAAAAAACGATAAGGAAGAATTAATAATAAATTAACAAATTAAAGAAGATGGATGTTCAATAATAATTTTTTTCTAATAAAGTAATTAAAATTTATTGAATATTTAATTAACCAAGTACATTTGAGGGCACAATGGCCCTCTAATTGAGTACATTTGAGGACACAGTGTCCCTCTAATTGAGTACATTTGAGGGCACAATGTCCCTCTAATTGAGTACATTAGAGGGCACAATGTCCCTCTAATTGAGTACATTTGAGGGCACAATGTCCCTCTAATTGAGTACATTTGAGCATCATCGTTATCGATTATTTAAATTATTATGAATAATTAAATTATTTATAATAATTTAATAATTAATTTTTTATTAATTATGATTATAAATATTATATATTATCATGATATAACATAGTTCAGTTATATCATATATAATATAAGCGAGTTTGATGGATATACCATGGATATTATACAGTTATATATATGCGTAGGTATCCTTCTTGGGGGGGTAGCACTTACAAGAAGCATTCATAATATATTACAATATAATACAATTTAAAATAAAAATAATTGATTGTATAATTAAATGAATCTATACGTTGCCAAATGAGCGACGTCGGTTCGTATTTCAATAAATTTAATTAGATTTAAATAAATAGTCTAAGAGGCGCCATTGCATAATTTTGTACAGTGTCATCATTTGTTAGGTTAATATTGATTATCCCTTAAGTAGACTGATTAGTTGCAGGGTAATTAGAACTGTACTGATTAGTTTCATCCACTTCGTGGATATGAAGCACTTCTTCCACTGGGTAAGCTGCAATGGATGACTCAGTGGGTATTTCCGCAGAAGTTTCCACTGGCCCAGCAGCGACTGAATTTTCGGTCATTATTTGTGGAGTTTCTACGATAGTTTCCGCTGGTTTCCGATTACCTGAGTAATCTGAGCCAGGTTGGATATTGGTTTCCACTGGAATCGCTGGTTCCTTAACCTTCATGTTTCCATTTGGAAACAATTTCCAGTCCTTGCTTGTTTCCGCAGGGGAATGTCCATCTGTCCCTTCAATGTCCACATGGTTCGTGGATGTCCCCGAATTGGGATATTCGTCGGGGTTTGATGAGAACTCGGCCTCTGGACATTTCGGTTTCATTTTGGAGTCCCCATTTTCGGAACGGATTTCCGAATGGACATCTTGATTTCCTTTAAATTTCGCCATTTCCCTTTTTAAGGCCATTTCTCGTTTTTTCAGAGGTTTGGACCGAACTTTTATGTTTCCATCATCTGTTTGACATCCAAATTTGTCGGTACCAACGTTCGAGTTTGCCACTTGGCAACTTCCCCCATTCGTTGAAATCGCATTAACTTCACCACCATTTTTGTTCGAGTTAAACTCTTCGCCAATTTTAACTTTATCTTCTCCTCCGAAATTCAAATCATTTCCGTCATATTGATTAGGTATGTCTTGTTGAATTTCTGCAGAATTCGAATGAAATTCGTTTTCAATTTTGAATTTATTGGCCACATGGTGAATTTTGGGGGATGGTGGGTGAGTGGGGGACGAGTTCCGGACTGGGCGAGTGGGGGATGAGTTCCGGACTGGACGAGTGGGTGACGAGTTCCGGACTGGACGAGTGGGGGACGAGTTCCGGAATTGACGAGTGGGCGACGAGTTCCGGACTGGACGAGTGGGGGACGAGTTCCGGACTGGACGAGTGGGTTGAACCTTCTTAGATAGTCGATTTTGGGCAACTTTTCTATTTTCATCTTTCAAAGAAGAATCGATTGTTTTAGTGGGTTGAATTACCCGTCGTTGGTGGGCATGGGTTGGGTTTGAGTTGCTGGGGTTAGGTTTACTTGAACCCCAAACGCGGGGCTGAACGAACCCTTCAGCGCTCACAGGTTTCACCTGCTCGAAGTGTCAGTAAGCGGTTGGTTAGTTAAACTAGTGGTTGATTGGGCTACTGCGTAACTAGTTGATTATGTTAACTAGTGGTTGATTATGTTATTTCCTAAGTATTACATTAGGTGAGCTAAAATGTTGATTAAATATTATTCTATTCCTCAACTAACAATCACTAAAACCATCCCCCGGCAGAGGGAACTAACGCGTTGGTTAACATCATAATTAAATATCTTCATTAATTCTAATGACACTCATTAATACTCACGTGTTTTCGCCGCTGCTTTCCTGAGTAGACTTCGGTCTCGTGAATAGCAGCAGATGTTTTCTTCTCAATGTCATTCTTTTCTTTTGATTTTGCTCGGCTGGAGACCAACTGAGATTTTCTGTTAGTTTCTTGTCTCTCTTTTGCATCTGCTCTTTCAACTTTCTCTCTGGATTGGGATTTAGTCTCGGTTTTCTTGTCAAATTTCGTATTTTTAGATTGATCGGTTAACCGGTGGTTTAGGTATTCGGGGTTATCGGAAATTTTGCCACATTTCTTCAATTTGTCAACCTGTCTCTGTTCCCGATCAGTTTCGTCTAATCCTCGAGTATCGTATTCTTTTCTGCAGTTTTTAGTTTCTGTATCCTTCCTATTATGTCGTAATCTTCCCTCCAGTTCATTAGGATCCCTAACGGCTCCTTTCCTATCGTGTCGTGATCTTTCTTCCAGTTCTTGAGGATCTTTGTCAGCTTCTCTCCTCTTGTGTCGTAATCTGCCATCGATTTCTCCCGATCTTTTTTCTGTCCACTTTGCGCGGCCTTCAGATCTCGATCGTTTCTGCAACTCAGCTCTCCTTGTGTCATAGTCACGGCGACGCATGGACCTGCGGTGTCCGTCTAAGTTGTCAATTCTGGTCCTACCAAAGAGGTAGGAAGTGGCTTCCCTATCCCGAGATGCCTGGGAAGGATACTTGTCCTGGAGATCTAAAAGGTCTCTCGAAGTAGGAGATCTAAACTTCTCCGTGCTCTCTTTGACCAGTTTCTCACCCCACTTATACGTGGTAACTTTAACTCGACGTTCCGTTTCTTTAGTTCTACCATATCCATCTGCATCTCGTGATCGATTAAGCGTTTTACCGGTGAGCCTGTCGGCAGAAATGTGTCGGTATTCTCCCACTTTGATGTCCCTTGATCGATGTGCTGGTCGCGATCTGTCTGGTTTTGGTATCATTATTCCGGATGAAGCCAGAGGTACGATGTGGGTGTAATCAGGCTCTCTTTTGGTGGAGGATTTCCCCACAACGCTATACGCATTCCCCGCTTCTAAATCGCCCGATAAATTGCGACCGAGTTGAGTTGATTCTCTTGCATGGGAATAACTTCGGTGACGTAGAAGGTTGTGACCTCTTCTTGCTGGCTTCGTCTCTTTTCCCGAGTTTTGTGTTACCTCAGCAGCATCGTTATTGCCTTCAACATCCACTTCTTTCTCCATTCCAAAATGAAAGGATTTTCTCTTCGGTGCTACAGGTGGTAAATCATCTTGGCTCGATGTGATCGACCTGGGTTCTTTAACTGTTTCATCATTGGATGAATTCTTGATATGTGAAGAAGAAATCCAATTGTCATCCTTAAATCCTAGCCTAGATTTGCGAGGGGGTGGTGCAGGTATTACTTCTCCCACCTGATTCTTTTTCTCGATATTTTTGTCGGCATGAACCAGTTGGTTTGGACAAGATCGTGGAGATACAAGTGGTGTGGTGTGGCACGAAGTCGACTGGGATGGAGTTTCACCAATGATCTGAGTTAATCGAACAGGGGGTGTTCGCCGATCCGCATAACTAGGTAGTTCTTTGTAGTAATCACCCTCAATTTCATTTCCAAACTTAGCCGGGGACAGGAATTTCCACGAACTTGTGTACAAAGGGATTTTCTCTTCATTCCACCCAGAGCTCTTATGAAATTTGTCTTTTTTGAAGACTGCTGAAGCTGCTTCGAATCTTTGTTTACGCTCTAATTCTACTAAACTTGTGGCCGAACTGGAATTCATGATACTCGAGTCTGGCTTTTCCGGAGTGGTTTCTCTTAGCGACCGTCGAATACCAGAGTACTTTTGGGACCGATAATAGTCAGCATAAGAATCGACTCCCGATACTGCGATAGTGGGACTCTTTTTCAAAGGACTACTAGTCACCTGAAATTTTTGGTCCGTAATGTCGGTCGAATCGTTCGGAGTGATCCAGCGAGGACTTCGGTTCCTTTGTCGCGGAGATACCTTCAACCGAGCGATATCCTTGGACCTTTCGACACTTATATGCCTCCCGGTGTTTGGTTTGATGAACCCGTGTTCTTTGAACAGGAGTTCGTGTTCGAAGCGATCGGTAGAAGTTTTGACGATCACGGGATTCTGTGGACTGATTCTTTCACTTTCGTTCACAGTTAAAATATTTTTAGACAAATGAACATTTGAGCTAATGGAATCCTTGGCAATTGGGATTTCACCTTCCTTTGGTTGCATGTTCTTCACCATGTTCGGAGACTTCATTGCATCTGAATCGAAGTCAATTTTGCTGCCAAAAGGGATCTTTGTGAACACGATATCGTCTGCTGCATCTACGGTGCCCATTATGTCGGTCTTCCTGCTCATGAAAATTGACTTCAAGCCTTCAGCGTTGAATTTCACAATGTCTTTTATCATCGACGCCACTGGTTTTGCTGAGAGGCTTTTATTTAAACGATTTCTTTCCTCTTCTTCCAAGTTTTTTCTTTGCACCCGTTCCCACTCACGGAGAGAGAGATTCGGTTCCTCTTTGTAATATACAGTCCGTTCTTTCCTTGTTGTTTCACCTCGTTTATTTGAACTGCTGGTTGAATTGCCGTCTGGTAAATCAAACAGTTTGATCAACGCTTGTTTTCCGGAACTATAAGACTTCTCTTCTTCCTTAACGTGACGGTATGAGTCACGTAAACTTCGCCTGGTTTGGAGAAACTCTTTTGAAGTGAAACCATTCACCTGAAGTCCTTCAGAAGTTTTGCGATTTTCTAAACTGAGACTTTTCTCCCTGTGTAAATCCAAATCATTGCTCTCTTGTTCAATTTTTTCTGCAGACTCGTCTCCCTCCAGCTTCTCCATCAAGTTGTCACCTCCCGAATAATGGACTGGCTCCACCTTAGCCATTCCTTGCTTGTGGTACTCAATTTTCCCATCATTTTGGGACGAAACACTGCTCTTTCCCACGAGATTTTCTGTGAGCTGCCTTCTGATAATTTCTATCCTGGCTTTTCTATCCTCATCGGCAGGTTTAAATTGGGAACTAAAGACGGATTTTGGTTTTAGAACTCTGCGTTCAACAGGGGAAATTTTGTATTTTGAATTTCTCATTTCATCATTGGATGAATCTGAGTCGATCTCATCTTCAATGGGTTTCGCTTTGAATGTGAACACTTTTCGAGGCGCAGGTTTGATGTCCAATTCAGCTGAAATCTTTGAAACAAATCTTGGCGACAATATCGGTTCGAGTTTGGGCATAGCTTCTGGTTTAGTCCTGATTTGAGTCTGTGTTTGCGAGAAATCCAAATCTTGTTTTTCTTTATCAAGTTTCGTTGGACTTTTGTGTAAAGACGTCCTGGGTAAAGGTATGGGTGCCTTTTTTACGTGTGTTTCTCTGTCGGAAACCTGATTGTGTCCGTTCAGCGGTGTCGAAGGAAACGATTCTGTTGCTGCGGACTGAAGATTTCCGTCAGTCAGTACCGGAAGATGTTCTTGTTTTTCTAGAGATTCTGCTAAATCTTCTCCTCCCATCAGGAATGTCTGCCTCTTCTCTTTCACCCGTGGGGATCGCGTCGATTTGTCTTCTTCTCTTGGGGTTTTGAGATCATCATCGGTATCCTTAGTCCCCACCTGAAAGTTCACACGCGTGGGACTGGGGCACCTGTAACTTTCTTCGTCATCTGTGGGCAGGAAATATAGGTACCATTTTATTCACTATGATTTTGTATTATTCAAGACAAAGCCTGAAGATAATTATTAGGCTCAGAAATAGAATGTTCTGATATTATCTATTTATAGTGAAACTTTATATTGAGAAATCATAGTAATTACGAAAAGTTGAACTGTGTATAAAAAATTCTTGCAGAGTCGGAACGCTGTATTTCGCCAAAAATATTGCGTGATATTTTATGGAATCCCGACCTGAGAAGAAAGCTTAAACTACGAAGCATAAACATCATGCCACTCATTGTTAGCAAATGGCAAGGCAAACCTCATGGCCTAGTAAAGTGAGTTTAATGCACGGTTATGAAAGCAAACTTACCTGTCTTGAACTGCCATACAATATTAGAGAGCAGAAAACCGTCCTGTTCGTCGTCACTAGGGTTAGGTAAGATAGGAGTTATAGTTGACGTGGATGCCGTGGCATTGAAAGCGTCAATTTTCAGAACCTTCGTATGTCTCTTTTTGATGGGGAGTGGAGGAGGAATTTCTTCTCTATTCAGAACTGAAGTTTTCTTTGGGATCGGAGGAGGAATATCATGATGATGAAAAGGTGTGGTGGACAAAATGGCGGCTGATCCATCTTTTGAGTCGTGAGTAGGAACGAATGATTCGACGCTCATTTTTGAAGAAGTAATGCCAACTGGGTCACTACTTTCCAATGGGACTTTCAATTGACCGTGAGTTTCACTATCTTCACATATCAAAAGTTTCTCAGGGTAAAGACCTTCTGAATGTTTATATGGTGCCGACAATTCAACAAGATGTTCTTGCCTTAAACCAATAACATCGAAATTGACTTCCCCGTTTGCTGAATTGGGATCTTCCTGTACAAGAGTGCCGTGTTGTTGGCAAGTAATCAACGGAATAGAAGTTAACGAATTGACCTCAGATAAAGATGTCGATTCGGTTGTTTTTCGTGATTTTATTTCATTGTGGCAGGCATAACTATCATTTATGATCGAATCTAATTCGACAACTTCTTCTCCTGGCTGTGGTTGATAGTCAACAGGGCGGTTACGACCGGTTTCCATTTCAGTAGAGGACAGCAAAGTAGGAGATTTTTCGTCCACTGAAAACCCATCAGCGATCGTCACTCTTGCAGAATTTTCTGTTAAAGTGTTCGACTTTCGAGATACTTCCGCTTGATATTCGTTTACGTCAGACGATACATCGGCAGCATTTTCGTCCATGTCGTTACCGCTGTCACCAATAGTACCTCTTTGCATAGCGTTGCAGTTTTCATTTTGTAAGACGTCGACGTAAGAGACACTCTTACCTTCGTAGTTTACGATTGTACCTCCTGATGGAACATTCGAGTTTTCATCAGCAGACATCAAACAAATTTTGATGGTTGTAGTTTTGGGCATGAAAGGTGCGTCATTTTTGGATGCAACTTCCACTGATGGTGCACCTTCCTTTGATGGTGTACCATCTATTGATTGTGTATCTAAATACTTTTGCTCGACGTCCATTTCTTCTCCTCTATCGTTTAAATCGTTAAAATCCGGGTTCGATAAATCTTCATTTTTAGAATCTGAAAAAATAAGGGTAGGTGCTTCATCCTCGTCGTTGGTATCGGAAAAAGTCAAGGTCGATGAATCTCCATCATTGGACTCAGTAGAATCAAGGGTAGGTGAGTCTCCTCCGTCATTGGAATCCATTACTATTCCGCTGTCGCTTTGGTCGAAACTTTCAAAAAATCCTTCTTTCTCAGCCCAATCATTTTCGGTGTTGATGGTTAACCCAGAATTAGATTCAATAATAATTAGTTTTAAATCAGAATTGGACTTCGGAGCAATCTTCTCATCCTTAGTTATTATTTCCTCGTGATTATGCAACCCAGACTTGCGATCAACGGGGTAAGTTTCTATGGCTGGCGCTCCGGCGTTCAAGTCAGGTTTGTCATCCGGATAGGTTTCCTTAAATTCAAGACGAAAAAATGCTCGGGAGGACATGTCGACATGACCGTCGACAGCTTTGTGGCTTGTACCACTTCCACTTTTTCTTACGCTTTGCTCTCCCTCAATTCCACTATTGAAATTATACTCTTTTCCTTCGTTCGTATGTGGAACTTGCTTCTCAGAAATACCGATTTCATTATTCGGTGTTCTGATTTTTTCGTCTGCACCGTGGAGCTCTGCCTGCTCGATTGCTCCCAGGACTTGGTCTGGTAAACGCAAGGCGACTTTTGGGGCAGCAGAAGATCGGGATTCTTGCGGCATGATAGACTCCTGAGGTATGATGGACTCCTGAGCTATGATGGACTCATGAGGTATGATGGACTCGTGAGGTATGATGGACTCATGAGGCATGATGGACTCCTGAGCTATGATGGACTCCTGAGCTATGATGGACTCATGAGCTATGGACTCATTAGGTATGATAGACTCTTGGGACATTGTTGACTCCTGAGGCATGAGCGGCGCACTGCTGTCGAGCAGCGCTGATAGAATTTGTTTACTTTCAGCAACCTTCTCAGACGTCTGAATTTCATTGATCCTGTCTGACGTTTCAGCGCCAGTTATCTCGGCTGACGTTTCGGCATCAGCAATGTTTCCTGACGTATCGGTATCATCGATCTTGACAGATGTTTCAACTGCATCACTAGTTGTGGACGCTTCAGTTGAGCTGATCTTAAGCGACGTTTCCGTTTTTTCCACAAAATCTTCACACACATCATAAGCACCTCTCATCTTCTGACAGTTGATGGAGTTGGACTGAATGATGAGATTGTGAACTATCCTTGGCTGTAGAACTCGTCCAGTTAGGTTTCTATCGTTTAATCCTAAAAAAGAGGCCGAAAAGGATTTGTATATTGGAAGGGGTTTCAGGGATGAATCATTGTTCTTTTCATTATTAAAATCTTTAATTCTCTTCTGAACAAACTCAGAAATAATTTTTTTGCCAGGAACCTTTTCTGTCGAATCCAAAGGCCCGATAATCGGTTGTGATCCATCTAAAGAATTTGATCTTTTGTAGTTAGAGTCTGCGGATTCTCCTTTCACGGCTTTCTGAACCACCGGAGCTTGATGAGTTATCACCTTCTGGACGTTTAGGGAGAGAGACGAAGAGATCTTGCTCTTTCCTGAAACTGTATCACAGAATACGAGGGAAGGCTCCTTTACTGTCACTGACAAGTCACGTGAACCAGGGGGGAAATTTATTTTTGCTTCCAACATGCTTATATCGAATTCTGACGTCCCTCTTTCCACTGCCAAATCAGTGGAACAAGACCCTGGGCTTGGGTTTTCACTTTCTTGGTTCTTATCACTGGATTCTACCTCAATAGTTTCACGTACAATCAACATGGATTGCTCGTTCTCCTCCCATGTTCTTTCCGTTGATTCATACTTGTCATCTAGTGATCGCGTGGTAGACGAGTTCCCCATGAAATTTTTCTTAATTTTCGCTACCTTTCCCCGCTTGATGTGTTCGGAGCCTCTTTCGGCAACATGAGTGTCTGGCTGCGAAGTACTTCCTGCAGCAGAATGCAGTTCTTCAGCTAGTGGCAGAAGGAACCCCACCTCTTTTTTAGGGGTTTCCTCGTCCACTTGTGGGGAAGGGTCTTGGTAAGCATCAGTGACATTCGACGACATCACCGATGATTTTCCTTCATGCAGTTCTTGGCACTCACGGTTGCTTTGCTCATAAAGTTTGCCCTCATCGTTTCCTACAGCAAAACTTCTGTCCGAAGTAATTCTTCGGGCATCTTCTTCTTCGTGGACGATCGATTCACATTGGGCCTCATCCGTTTTCGTGGTGGGAATTAACTGATTTTGACGCGACTCATCCTTTTTGTTATCTCCGTCATCCGATAAAGTAGACCTGAAACTCTTGCTTCTGGATTTAATACTTGTATTATTTTCAAACTTATTCAATAACTTGTGAAAGCTAACGGATTTTGTTTGCCTGTATGATGAAGCCCTTGAAGACGCTTTCAAAAATTCTCGATTCTCCTGGCGAGGATCGAGTTCAGTCTCTATTTCCCGACAACCGTCAATTTCTCTACTCCCTAAATTACGGTCAGATGGGAAATCCCTGGTATTTTGGACACTCCTTTTGGTTGAAAATTCATCAAATTGATCACTTTCAATATCGTTCACCATTGGATTTCGGTGGCAGGGTCCGAGAATAGAATTGTTTACTGATCCAGGTTGATTCTTGATGAAATCCATCAATGACCCGCTCGACTGCTTCTTCTTCAACTTTATTCGAGCAAGCCTGATGTCATCGGTGTCTTGGCGCACCAGTTTAGCTTGGGACTTACGATCAGCGTGTGCAATTTTGTTGCAATTTACAACATTTATTTCCTTGCAGTCTTCATTTTGGAGGGAAATTTCTTGCGTTCTGCACTTCCTACTGACGCTACTATCTACGTTAGAAGTTTCTGGCCTCGTGGTATCAGGAATTCCTTTTTCGGCCTCAACTGTGGGAGGAGATGAAATCGGGTTTTGTGTCACATTATCAACAATTTCAGAATGAATTTCTTTGAAGAGTCCTGGAGTCGTTGAGACTGATTCGGATTTTTGAGGTTCACGGATAAACTCCTTTGAACGCTTGCACTCGCTTGCATCTGGACTTTTTAATGTCACAAAATCTTTGAACACCGGTTTGTGGACGATACACAGTGCAGGATCGAATTCCTCAAACGCCACACCAACGTCAGTGCCTATTCCCTTCCCTGATTCCAAATCGATATGGTCCCCGCATTCGTTAGAATCAACCATTGCTGCATTCGATGTTTCAGCCGAAAAGACAGAATTCTGTGATGCCGAAATCACTTCTTCGCTCACATCTAGCGTTCTACAAGGCGTTAGTTGATCCCCTTTCAACCCGACGGGCGAGTCATCAGCTTTTGAAGGAGAAGGTTCTCTGGAAACAAAGTTATGAGTTTCCAAATTAGTCTCTCCACCTTCTACAGGATGGCTGATGCGGTCGTGCTTAGTTGCAACATATGGTCCCGGAAGAAATTCAAGAGTTTCAACCACCCTTTGGCTTTCAGCATTTGATAAAGGTAAATCATCTCTCCCAGGTACAGAATTTTCAAAATAATCTATATCTTTTTTACATTCATCAATTTCATTTTTTGTCTCCACATTACTCGCTGATTTTAATTCCTGTAATCGCATACGCTCCGATTCTTCTGTTGTTTCAACACGGGATTCATCTTTTATTCTATCGTCATTCAGTTTCAGTTTGTTGTAGGGCTCTTGGATTCCTCGAGTCCCAACGGTTTTGAATTCAACATTAATACGAGTCTCATCTTTCAGTTCACTTCCCCTAGTTCGTGATTGGTGACTCGGTTGATTTTCTAGAAATCGTACGCGTTCTATCTGGTTAGGTGGCCACGCTAGGCGTCTCTCAGAAGAGTTTTTGTCCGTTACAACAACGTCCAAGTCTTCGTAAGTCAGAGTAGGGCAGTCGGGACCTGTGAACGGTGGTTTGCATTAGTACAAGCGGTTAACGTGCAAGGAATGCTCGGTTGGGTTGCTTTTGAGGTTTAGGGATTTGTATTTTAGGATTTTGATGCTATTCAAGCTTTCAGGCAAATTTGAAATAGCTGCATATGGGGCATTGTTTAAAGCGTTGCCAGTCTGACTGTGTTAATTGGCAAGGTGACAGGGATCCAATATTCTATGCTACTTTTAGGGCCTGTCAAATGATCGTTTGATTATAAAATTAGGACGGCTTTCTCGGATGTTTTTGAAGTTTGAATTGGGTTACGAGCCTTTTTTTCAAATCATCGATTGTCTTTGCATGGATTTGAATTAAAACTCTCATGCATGCTGAACTGCTGGAAAAGTTGAAGTGGGAGTTTTCTGTTTTCAGTTTGGAATTCAGCCGTTGTGCAAATTTACTTACTCGAAATTGAAGGCAATTAAATTGTACGTAAATTAACCTTCATTGAAAACTTAAATGAATATAGAGTGAATTTATATCGCATTTTCTTTGCTTGTAAATTCTTGTTTACCTGCTGAAATTTTAATGCAAGAATTCGTGGACATTGTCTTAAAAAAATTTAGAAATATTACAACGTGGGTTGATAAATTTTCGTATGTGTCGAATTTCGAATAATTTGAAGGTTGCGACATAATTTAAATAATGCAAATTTTAATGAAAAAATCCTACTGATCAAAATTCTGCTAAATTTAATTTGAACTGTCGAAAAATTACGAAGCAAATAAGCACGGTTATTTTGTAAAACGATTTAATCGAAAGTCGCTGACAACGAAAACAATTTATGATTTTAGTTTGAGGCCACAAATCTACAAAAAACGAGAGTGGTTAGAGTTAATTTTGATTGAACACAGATGCCGTAAGTGTAACATAATAACAATGTTATCCAGACAACAGTTATTGTTAGTAGAACAACACCACAAACCTGAAACATTCCATCCTGCAGGCGAACTCTTCCTTCTTTGCCATTTGGCCCTCTCTTCTTCCTTCAGTGCTTCGGATGTCAGGTTCTCGCTCGACCGTCTTTTCAAAATACTTTTTGGTCTCAATTTCGGCGAAACATTATCGGACGAGATGAACTCTGGCACAATTTCCGCTTTTTTGATGCTTTCTTCTAGAAACCGCATGAGTTCTTCAGTGTTTTCCGTTCCTGTTGGGATGGGAAAGTCGTACTCTTCGACATTTTGGTTGAGTTGCTCAGCCGACATCGTTGTCGGGTCTGGACCCGAAATCGACTCAAATTTCGAGCTTGATTTCGGCTCATTTTTACACTTTGAAGAAATTTTGTCATATGGCGAGTCTCCAAAGTGTGTCACGGGCAGACCCGAGGTGGAATAATGATTTTTGGCAGTCATTTCATTGGATGCATTGCGACCGAATGACTTACTTTCCTCGTGTCGCACTCTTTCGGTGCCTGTTTGAAACTGGACTGGATTGTATACTCTCTCATCTGAAATCCTATTACTTGCATTACCTTGATCTGACTTTCTACGATTTGGAACATCCGTTACTTGTACTTCGCCAAACCTCATTTCTTTGGGTTTGCCAGATGAGGTGGTTTTGCTCACACTCTGTATGCCCCCCCAGTCGCGTTTGAGATCACCGAACCTCACTTCTTCTTTTTGAGCTTGCGGAATCTGGGAATGTGACCACATGTTTGATTTTTCCTCATCTTTATGTTCCCCAGTGATCATGTCTTTAGATCCATCGTTCCTGAATTCGATTTCGTTTGCAAAGGATACCCTGTTTGTTTGCTCCAACTGCTTGGGAGCGGGCAATGCCAGTTGCTGTTTACCTGTTGTCGTTTTTCCTTGTTCCAACATGTTGGCCTGTTGGCTTATGGATCGAAGGTCAGCTTGAACTCGAGCTTGGGCTTCCTCAGCCAGAGCCACGCTAATTCTAGAGGTTTCTTGCCGCAAGTCCTCTAGAGCATCCAGTCCTCCTCTGCTCCAAGCTGAAGACGATTCTGTTAAGTGGGATGAAACTGAACCGACTTCTGTGGTGGAACACAAAGGCAGGTTTAGGGATTCTAGCTTTTTCCTGGCTCTCTGAATCCACTCAGGTTCAGACACCGCAACTGATGATTCTTTATCAGAGTAGTCGTCGATCATCAATTGATTGGTCCTCAGGCTTCTTCTATCCTTGAAGAAACTTATGGATGATCGGTCACTTCCTTCTTCAATTCCGGCGATTTTTGGGATGGTACGTTTGCAGTCACGTTTCAGTTTAAGGAAATGGGACGATTTATCGTTTTGTTTCAGGTGCCATTTTTCTGAGTCTGTTAAAAACCCTCCTTCCAATGACCTCGCTCGGAGTTCTGACTTTGTTTCGGAGTCAGTCAATGATCCTCCTTCTAATGATCTGGCTCGGTACCCCGACTTACTTTCAGAGTCAGCCGATGATCCTCCCTCGAATGACCTCAATCGATACTCTGATGTCAGTCCAGATGGATTTCTGGGCAATTCTTGGCCAACGTATTCGTTCACTTCTGATTTATTTCGAAGACAAAGGAATTTATCTTTTCGAGAACGGGTTGTCGAGTCACTTGGTGCCGGGCTCAAGCAGGCTGGCGACATAGCATTAGCAACAAGTCGGGAGCTTAGACATGGCGATATGTCTGTCAAATTGCTACAGAACAAGTAGTCGCTTATCTTCTGTTTTTCCTTCTCAAGAGTAGGATTGGACTGAACTTTAACCAGAGGACTCTCGCATCTGTTCTCATCTAAGTCTTGATCGAGAGAGCTCAAAGACTTGGATCTTACGGAACTGCAACTCACATACACCGATGACTCTTCTGATTCGATTGAACTTAATCGTTCCCTATTCTCAGAAGCGGATCGTAGCTGCTCTTTAATTTGTTTCCGTATTGCTTTCCGTTCTCGACGTTCCTGTTCGATGGCCCTTTTCTCAATAGTTTCCCTAACATTAAATGCACTAGCGCGCGTAGCACGATTCAATGCATCGCTTTGCTTCACGTACATCCGAGAGGGTGAAGTTGTTTGGGCATCTGCAACTGGAGGGGGTCTGGTCCCGATTGTCACACGTATTCTACCATCCACAAATGGGTCCTGGTGTCGCTCAGGTTCAGAAGACTGAATTTTTCTCAGAGAATGGCGGTGTTTTAGTTTTCTGAGCAATTCCGGACTTTGACTGTTGTGGTTCTGTACCTCAGGAGATGATTTGCTTCTCTTTTTGGTAATTCGGATAACTGTTTTTAAGTTGATCTCCCCTGTGTCCGTCAGACTTTCCCTGTCACTAATGATGAACTCGGTGCTGTCAGATGAAGAAAATTTCTCAACCTTCGACTTTTCGGATGAATGTTCTTCTGAAATATTTTGTTTTAGAACGGATCTTCGATGCAGAAAATTATCACTAGTGTTGAAAATAGCCGGATCCGATGAACGTACTCTCTGGTTCTCGGAAACAGTTGACGAAACTTGCGATCTCGGTGTTAGAAAATCCGACGGGGATCCTACACTTTCGTCGAAACTTGATATATTTTGGGTGTCGTTAAATTGGGACAAGTATTGTGTCCTGATCTTCGAGCGGGTTTTTGGTCCTAACGGGTTATTGATAACAGGGGTAGAACGGCTCCTAGATTCAGTCACCGAATCAAACAAAGGTCCTTCTTGCTTGAATTCGTTAATGTTCGTGATCGAAAGCTTCCTTTCGAAGAACTTTTGGACTGGATTCGTTGGGAAGTGACGTGATTTATCAATTTTAGTTGAAGCTAATTCAAACTTGGGTCCTCTAAAATTATCAAATGCTTCAAATTTCTGGATTCGGCTTCTCACACGGGGATTTATGAGAGTTGAGTTTTGACTGGACTCTTCGGGTGAACCGGAATGAGTATTTTGTGTATGAAATTCGCTTGGCTTGTTACTGTTGAAAGATCTCTTTTGGAAGTCTTGTAAGCTTCTACTTAAACGTCCAGCTGATGTTTCGCCAAAAAGTTTAAGTATGTCGTGGATTTTCGTTTCCCCGTTTGGTTTGCGGGCCCAAATCGAAGAGGTATCGACACCGGCTGTGGTTTTTGCATCCACAGGTTCCGGAAATACGGTTTCTGCTGTTGATTTGTTTCTGGGTTTGTTGTATTCGTATAGGTTACCGTGAGAGATCGAGTAACGACCTCTGGGACTAGATCCTGAAGAATTACTGTAATTCGACTTTTCGACGGGAGAAAGTTTACCATCAAGATCGTTTCGACCCGGAAATAGATTTGAAAGATTTCTACCTACTTTGAACGACGAACTTGAGTTTTTGAGATCCGACGAATTTGTGAACGAAGATATCAAACTTTCTCGTGGACTTTTAATATTTGGAAACCCAGAATTATTGATGGCACTTGGATATCCAGTTGAGTAATAGCTAGAAGTCGACGATGGATTATCTCTTGAGTTTAAACCGTAATCCGATATGATGCTCCGTGGACTAGATGTTTGGTTTTCTTTTGGCACTAAGCTTTCGCTTTCAATTTCGTTTCGGTTTAAACTAAAAAAATCTTCAAGCTTCCGCTGTCCTTGATTCTGAGAATTTCGTTGCTTTTCTCTCTGTAAATCCCAATTATTCTTTTGATTTTGTTGTTGAATCCCAAAATTAATTTGATTTCTCTGATTCTTTAGATTCTTCTGGTTTGGCTGCTCAGTTTCCCAATTCCACTTTTTTATTCCAGGATCCTGCCAGCTTTGTTGGTTTTGTCTTTGATTCGTCCAAAAATTCTGGTTGATTTCTCGATGTTCGGGGCAATTTTGATGTTCGGCTGCAAATGTTGGGGCTGATTGTGCTTCAGGCTTGTTGAATGAAGGACGATTTATTGAAGCCCTTGTTGAAGGGAAGTTTGTTGTTCGTTGAAGGGGTGTTGAGTTTTTGACGTTGCCGAAGTTTGAACCCAAATCAACTCGCGATGATGGCTTGATGAAATGTGGTTGGAGAGATGACCCTTGAAGGTACGTCAGAAGTTTCTCCTGCGGACAACAAAATTATTTTAGGAAGATAAGAGATGGCAAAGATTCTGAATTTATGAAGATAAGAAATAACAAAGTTTTTAAATTTAGGAAGTTTAGAGATAGCAAACATTCTAAATTTATGAAGATATGAGATAGCGAAGATTCTAAATTTATGAAGTTAAGAGATAGAAAAGATTCTAAATTTATGAAGATAAGAAATAACAAAGATTTTAAATTTAGGAAGATAAGAGATAGCAAAGATTCTAAATTTGTGTAGTGTACATATATGACACTGCTGTGTTTTTAAATATATATAGCGATTTTATATATAGTGATTTAATAATAATAAAAGAATAATATAATTAATTTATAGTGATTTTACATAATATTTTATACATTTTTAGCAATTTGATTCACTGCGAAGTGAGGAGAGGTTTAATTAAAATCAAAATTAATATTTTTATTTTATTAGATAGCAAATTTTCAAAAATGGTAAAGTTCAAGTTTCCTTAATTGGCAATTAACAAAAAATTCTATATTATTTAAGTGGATGCGTATTTTTCTCACCGCCATTACATCAAATATAATTATGATGGAAATTCCGGCACCCAATGGATATTGATGGATATTGATTATGTAATGGATATTGATGGACATTGATTACCCAATAGATATTGATGGACATTGATTACCCAATGGACATTGATGGATATTGATTACCTAATGGATATTGATGGATATTGATTGCCCAATGGATATTGATGGATATTGATTACCTAATGGATATTGATGGATATTGATTACCCAATGGATATTGATGGATATTGATCACTTAATGGACATTGATGGATATTGATTACCTAATGGATATTGATGGATATTGATTACCAATGGATATTGATGGATATTGATCACTTAATGGACATTGATGGATATTGATTACCTAATGGATATTGATGGATATTGATCACCCAATGGATATTGATGGATATTGATCACCCAATGGATATTGATGAATATTAATTACCCAATGGATATTGATGGATATTGATCACGGCAATATCCAATAACAATACATTCAATATCCACAATATCGCTGTAGCTCGAGTAGCTGTAGCGTGGGACTGCAGGTGCATCGCTACGCCTACACGCTACATCGACACGTCGCTACACCCACGCTAGCTACATCTCGGGGCTACAACCCCTACTGGTTTATTTGCCTAACTAAACCCCTACTGGTTTATTTGCCTAACTAAACCCCTACTGGTTTATTTGCCTAACTAAACCCCTACTGGTTTACTTGCCTAACTAATCCCCAGTGTGTACACTGTAATAAAAATCACCGTTGAACGGTCTCACCGGCGTTCTAGCGGCCGGTCGACACGTGAAAAGAAACACCATATGGCCGTTTTTATTCAAATTTAACACTAGAAACCCGTACAAAATCTGAAAAAACGGATAAACGGTTTATTTTCACGTGGCTACCGTTTTTCTACCGTTTTTCGAACAATGTAGCGTGTAGCTAGCTACAGACAAGCAAAGAGAAGTGAAACAGGAATCACTAGGAAATGGGCCAGGATGAATAAAGAGTAGGTAATTCTGACTCTATTTCATGCTATAATATATAATTATATATATACTATAATGACTGATGCCGGTTGAACTGTAGTGTAGACTGATGCAAGTTATATACTTTTATAACTATAATATATAGTATACTATAATATTTTATAATATAATATAATTTAAAATTCACATTCACCATCGGTACGGTCACATTCACAATCACCATCATCAGTACGGCAGCGATTTTGCAGAAACATCATCGACTATGAAGACGAACGCCGTTGCGGAGATAGCTGCCGACCGTACTGGCATGACGGTCACCACATTAGAAACAACCCTTGGCGCCAATTTTAGGGTCCTTATATAGGCAGACGTCGCACACACATAACGGTACGTACGGTCGTCATAAAGTCTACGGCCAGACTGACCGTGAAACATTTATATCATCGAGACACGACGGCTATGGAGCAAGAACGACCGCGGATGCGCGGTTACGGATCCGGTACGGCCGCTGGAAATACGGCCGCAACGTGTGCGTTCATTATACGGTCGTTTACAGCAATTGTATGACTAAATGGATCAACGGTTCTAGTATATACAGAATTTTTGGTGACTTTATATGGTCGTTTACAACAGTCGTAAGACTCTCAACGGATCAACGGTTCTAGTAAATAGAAAATTTTTGGTGATGTTAACTGATAGGTTCTCAGTTTTGATTGTATTCAAATAACCTTTTTCCATGTAATAGAGATTTAGTTAACGTAGGATATGAACGTAAATATCCCAATTTAATATAAAATGTGATAGCGTTTCATTACAACCCTCTCTCTGTTCTATTTTTGCAGTAATCTATTCATAAGATGACTTACTAAGTGCCTAAAATTAAGCCATTACGGACAAAATTAGCGCAAATGACCGAGCGATAAAAATCAAATCTTCAATGTCGTAATAAATTTCTATAAACCTTACGGAAACTTTTCCTATTAAAGAAATAGAACTTTAATCATATGATTGCCGGTGTTATCGATGATAGCCTGTAGCGGTCAGTTTCGGCTTAAGAAAACTAGTTTAAGGGACATTAGATCTCTTATAACCGTTTGACAACTTGTGGCTTCTCACGTTGTCTCACGGCTGAGTCACAGCCGTAGCAATAATGTTGACCGTACATATATGGTGAAGTCGTGGCCGATGCTTGTTAATTTTTGACGTTGTTATATCGGAGTCGTGGTGGTATGAATGACTCGACGTTTCGCGCGGCCGTTATTGTGCGACCCGCCGTCCAACGGCCGGAGCCGTTGCGGAGATAGCTGCAGACCGTACTGGCATGACGGTCACCACATTAGAACAAACCCTTGGCGCCAATTTTAGGGTCCTTATATAGCAGGACGTCGCACACACATAACGGTACGTACGGTCGCCATAAATTCTACGGTCAGACTGACCGTGAGACATTAATATCATCGAGACACGACGGTTATGAAGCAAGTAGATACATTACGGATACGGTACGGCCGCTGGAAACACGGCCGCAACGTGTGCGTGCATTACGGTCGTTTACAACAGTCGTACGACTCAACGGATCAACTGTTCTAGTAAATAAATAAATTTTGGTGACGTTAACTGATTTGTTCTCAGTTTTGATTGTGTTCAGATTACTTTTTTCCTGTTCTAAAGATTTTGTTAACGTTGGATATGAACTTAAATTTCACAATTTAATATAAAATGTACCAGTGTTTCATTACAACCCTCTCTCTGTACAATTTTTGCAGTAATTTATTCATAAGATGACTCAATACGTGCCTAAAATTAAGCCATTACGGACAAAATTAACTCAATTGACGACCGAGCGATAAAAATCAAATATTTGATATCGGTAATAAATTTCTATAAACCTTAAAGAAAACTATTCCTATTAAGGAAATGGATCTGAAATCAGCAGAAAATGGGTCAAGAATCACCAGTAAGTGGGTCAGAATCACCAGTAAAGAAGGACCGTATTGCCGATTTTATTCAAATTTAACACTAGAAATCCGTAAACGTCTGAAAAAACGGATAAACGGTTTATTTTCACTTGGCGGGCGGTTACTAGAACGCCGGTGAGACTGTTTTTCTACCGTTTCACTAGGAAATGGGCCAGGATGAATAAAGAGTAGGTAATTCTGACTCTATTTTATACTATAATATAATATATATAATTTTATAACTATAATAGATACTATACTATAATATTTTATACTATAATACTGAAAATAGCTATTGTAAAGTGGAGAAGTGACTGAACTGTGTTAAGCAATTATAGGCAGAGTGAGACTTGACCGCAAAGTAAGGGAAGAAAACCGTGAGACCGAGGGTTTGTTAATAGTCTGGAATGGCCGAGGGTATCAGAGGGCTGACCCTTGTGGAACTGCAGCCATACTTTCAAAACTCGCTAAGTGAACGTAAGTACTAACGCTCTATTTTCTTGTCTATGATTGGTGGATTTTACTTGAAAGGCCATCAATGATTGGCTGATGAACTTACGATCATTTAACTTTCTTGAAAGTACAGGCCCTGGAAACTGTCGCGGCGTCCTGCTATATAAGGGCCCTAAAATTGGCGCCAAGGGTTGTTTCTACAGTGGTGACCGTCACGTCAGTACGGTCGGCAGCTATCTCCGCAACAGCGTTCGTCTCCATAGTCGATGATATTACTTCAAACTTGTTGCCGTACTGCTGATGATGCTGAATGTCACAGTACCGATG
>NW_025947223.1:0-334 GCF_000764305.2 Hyalella azteca | reverse complement strand
GTGAGTTTAGACCATTACAACTTGCAAGAGGGGCCCAAGGGCCAAGGGCATGGGGCCTTGCAAAGGGTTAAGACCGACGCACAGCGGTGGACCGATAAGTACTCACAATAATTCCCTGCCACCATGCAGCCTAGCCCCTTCCCCACTTTTGATAAAGAACGCCCTGAGCCACAGTGCTATCAGTACACTGCTACGCCGCATAGTGACAAACCAGAGATTTTTAGAATCAGTTCATTTTTAATTTCTTCATTTACTCAAGACTTAAATCAATTTCTTATGTAAGATAATGCTGGTATCCATGATACTTTACTGGTCTACTTATAAGACTCAAAAA
>NW_025947222.1:0-563 GCF_000764305.2 Hyalella azteca | reverse complement strand
TATTTTTAGAGTAGAATAACAATTTTTAAAGCCGAGTCTCACCAATAGTATTTTTGAAGGAATCATACAGTTAAATAACTTTTCATTTCGGTTTTATAACAGAAAAACCATTTCTGAGTCACAAACAGCATCGTTTCTCGTAAGACTTAAGAGTCTTTTAATAAAATATCATTGCATTTTACGAGAACTTGCGAAGTATGACAATAATTTCAGAAGCTGAGTCTCACCAATAACATTTTTGAAGCCATCCATTAGTTAAATTTCATTTTATTGTAGACATGAAATACAATAACAATTTTAGAGTCGGACCATTAGCATTGTTGAAGGCGTCCATTATTCAAATTTCATTTGATTTTAGATATGAAATACACTAACAATTTTAGGGTCTGACCGATAGCATTGTTGAAGGCGCCCATTATTCAAATTTCATTTGATTTTAGACATAAAATACAATAACAATTTTTCAGCCTCACCGATAGCATTGTTGAAGGCGTCCTCCAGGATGGGCACGGCGCCGCCCTGTCCCTGAGTGAGCAGGATCTGGGAGTCGACCTCAGCGAGGT
>NW_025947221.1:0-47754 GCF_000764305.2 Hyalella azteca | reverse complement strand
CTGTAAAGTGGAAGGAAACTCAGATGTGGCTCATATATAAGCGTAAGACGAATCTATGACGGCTCTGATCCAAAAGCTGCCGCACGCTTAAATTGGTGATGTAGCTGTCACCATATGATTTTACGACTGTAATTGTGGTTACTGAATCTTAGTCTAAAGTGAAGATCATAATAATGGATTTATGTGCTCGGTAGGACAGCGGCAGCTTCGAGATAGAAACTGCAAATTGTATTATCGCAACTAGGGATATAAATTTTTCGTTATTATTGTATTAGAGTTCACGAAATACTATTCGCAGCATCATATAGCCTTTAATTAGGCTTAAAAACTTTAGGGCTGCTAGCATTACTTTTTCATAGCTAAGCTGCTCCGTGTTGAGTTGCTCAGAAAAGTTCAATCAAATAAAATTCACATTTCACATATTTTCATTTAAATGGAATGAATACTATGAATTAAATTCCTCACAATTCCCCAGTATGGAAGCCCCATGACCATCGGAGAACCGTTAGTCCAGCGCCATTGTCCCTCCAGGGCGCGGTCAGATCTACCGATCCAATACCCATCAGCGCTGTAACCTTGAAGATGAGAATTTTTCATCCCAAATGAGTTACTGGGTTTAAAGTTTCATATCCATATATGAAATTCTGTCAGACATTCTATTGCGAATATTAATAAGTAAAGTTTGAGCAGCAGAGAGCCTTTCTTTATTCAAATGCCTGAGTTCTGAATTAACTTTAAATGTGATTACTATGTTAAGGTAGATAACTGCAAATCATAAAAAATACTAATTTATATTATTAATGCTCATTTAAAAGGTAAATTCGTGTTTCGTTGAAAAATAACCACTACCTATTGATATTTATCTACTTACCAGATCGAACATTAGTCATTCAGGTTTAATTGCGTTTAATTTAATTGTGAAAATAATATATCAATCTGGTAGATTTTTACCTCGCCCGGTGATATAGAGGTTAACCTTGCGGTACTGGTCACAGTCATCAAAAATGATCAGATCTCCGCCAGTCAATCCACACTGTGTGACGAGCTCCAGTGATGTGCAGACGGAATCATATGAACGCACTGCGTTCCCACCTCAACATAAGGAGTTGGGCAGATGCCTGCATCAAAGTCAAAATGAGTTGAGTTTTTTACAACTGGTATTTTCTTTTGAAATATTCTATTTATATTGTGATTTCATGAATGGTATAATTGAAAAAGAATATGAAAAAAAATTAAAATTGTGAATTTTTTATAGTGTTTTAGCTGCCGTCTGCTTCAATATGTTAATTTTGTACGTATGTTCAATGTGAGATGTATACGAAATGAATTCGAGAGTTTAACGTACGTCGATCCCCTCATGAAGAACTACCTATAATAATTATTTTACTCATGAAGACCTACAATATTTTTTTCTTATTTATTGGATAACAATAGGTAAAGTTACGCTAAACAATTTGCTGCCGCGAAACTTTGAGTAATTTCAAGTTCGCAATGCCTTCTTAATTAGACATTAGGACTGTTCTCGACCATTCATTTCTTCCAGATAGAAAAATTTTTCTCGCAAATCATCTACTGAATAAAAAATTTGATAATCCACTCAAACTTCCAGGGCCACTACTATGTTAAATAATTAAAGTTGAAAATTACATAAATGTGCACGGACGGACGGATGGACATGACGAGTACAATAGCGTCTTTTTCCATAAATGAGAAAATGCGCTAAAAATAGCTCAATCACACGTACATTGATCGATTGACTTCCCAATAACAACCTTAACAAAATAATACATTAAATCCAGGCTAATTTATAATGGGCTGGGCAGACCATTGTCAATACATTAGCAGAAGAAAAAAGCAGTCTCCATTTCACAAGGCATATTACTTACCATGCACCTGAGGAATGGAGCAAACAGGATAAACGTTCGATCTGTCATAAGCCAAATCATGAATTGACCAGCCCCGATCAGGATTGATGTGTGCACAGTTTTCGCCGGTCCCGCCCTGGGGCTCTCTTGTCGTGTCCCCGGTATTCTGAGAGATCAATCTATATTGAGAATGACATGTACCAGATATTGATAATATAAATAGCATATGAACCCTGACGAAACAATATATTAAGAGCAACTGGAAGGCTGAAATACCGGCGATGTGATCTGTACAACAAAGCACAAGATAATATAACTTTTCCTGATGGAGCTAAATATTATGTAGAACTAGAATGCAGTCTTGTTATATATCCTAATTTCAAGGTCCCGCCGTAAACTATTATTTTATTACATGATATCATATAATATGCTTTTGCAATGGACTCAGTTGTGTGAACCCCCAGTAAAATTTCGTTAAATCACTTCCGACCAATGCGCGTGGTCGGAAGTGATTTACTTGACGGATGAAATTCCGCTTCATCTTATACAGTGCGGTCATGCAAAGTAAAGGACGAGGAACCAACCATGAAATTACAAGTCGGTTCCGTCGGAACGATAGTTAATAAATATTCGTGACACGTTAGATGCACATTGCTCAAATAGTGTTAAATCTTGAATTGCTATGCAGGATGATGACCCGACCTCAGCTCGCAATTCCGGTGTTCACAACGAGTTAAACTCTTCTGCTTTGATCTGATTCCAGAAGATCTTGATATAAAAATTAGTCAGTCGTCAAGGATACAAAACTGATTTACACAAATTATTTTCTTTATTTCACTCAATTTTCAATCCTCCCAAAAGTTGACCATCGAATTTATTATTGTCGCTTGCAACGTTGAAATTTTGCCATCGTGAAAATCTATTTCGACTGGAAATAGGAGCTAGTGGCGGTAAACTAGCTACGAAAACGCGATGCACTCGAAAATTTTGATCTCACAAATAACTATTGGGCTACCGAAATATCTAAAATAATTTAGACTCCACAAATTAAAAAACTAAAACGAAATCAAATCTCGCAGATAGCAACGGTGAAGTTGTTTTGGAAAGTGAAGGAAGTGAAGTTGTTTTGGAAAAATTTTTACATCTCAATTTGATCCCGACACTAGTTTTCAAAATGAGTTTCTCAGTTTTCCTCCTTCGAGTGCAGATCTTGAGCTGTCATGTTTTCAAATTCAATGTAAATGAATGAAACATTTTGTTCAAACCAATTCGGTGGTTTAATCACTGTATCTAAAAACAAATAGCTGTAAAAATTATGAAAAGTAACTTAGAGTTTCTTATTTTGGTGAGCACTTAACACGATCGAAAAAACTATTATGAAGCTTCCTAAAGCATGTCCCATAATTATTGCGAATGTTCGCATTCTTTTATGTTCGTCCAAGGACGCATGCGAGTGCGGGAAGTTTTAAGATTGGTATCATGTTCGAAATATTTCCGGTTTCAAGAAACTGTTATGAGTAGTTTTAATCAATGTGAGTGTATATTTGCTCTCTGTATGACAGTCGGTATTTGTTTAAATATATCAACCTGTTTTTCTAAACATGCACGAGTACACTAAATGACCTTCATGCAAGTTCTGTGTTCACTAAAGTGTTTTTACCGAGATAATTTATTTGAATAAAATTTATATTAGCAAAGAAAATTCGTCTGCACTATAACCTCACCTGTATAAATAGATAAATGATTACAGAGTAGATCACTGAATATTATAAACAACTGATCAACGCTAGTTGATTTCAATTTTTTATTGAATTAAAAAAAATAATTCGAAAAGTATTGGTACACTGAGGTGGCATTAAAATTGCACCACCTCAGATCCTCCAGACTGCTTCCCACGAGTTTTACCACCCTAGTCTATGGGTTAGCGTTTAGACGACGAGGATGCGGTAGAAGCAGCGACTGATGCTGAACTTCTTTTTTAGTCCGGCCTTCTCTTCGTTTTCCCTCGAATGTGTTTCGTGAACCTGAGGAACCATGCGACTCGACATCTTACTCCATACCTGTTTGATGTGGACTTAAGTAGGATTTCGATTGGTGTTTTCTCAGTGAGCTAGCTGCACAAACCTTGATTTCAGCCTAGTGTTTCCATTCAGAGTCTTGAAGATGGTAAAACTGATTCTTCGGCCCAAATTCCTTTTTGGCCAAGGAATATGGTCCATTATTCCACACGCTCGACATTGCTAGATTGGTGGCGTGACTCCTCGGCTGACCAAGGCAGCTGGATTACTCTATGATGGAACGTGGGACAATATGTCGGGTGAGGAGAGGTTTCTTATGAATGAGACCTTTTTCGACACGAAGCGCTGGAAACGTCTATTTTCGTTCTTGATGTACGACAGGACCGTGGTGCGGCTGTCCGTCCAAAACCTTTTGCAGTCTACTGGGTGGGTTAGCTCGTTGACGAGTGTGTACGCTCGAGTGACGAGTGTGGTTAGCTCGTTGACGAGTTAAGATGCACAACTCTCTATAGAACCATAACAGAGCGAACAATAGCTGATATGCGATGTGCCTGACATCGGAGTCAGTATGCCTTTTATACTCGTCATATGCTGACTGCTGAACCTCGTTCACGCTTGCCAGTATACGTTCTGTGTTACACTGTGTTTCACTGCCAGCGGTGCGCTGTCTGGTTACCTGTACATGGTGCCCCGGTTCGAACTAGATCAGGATGGCTCAGTATCGTGCTCCAGATCTATACGTTCTGTGTTACACTGTGTTTCACTGCCAGCGGTGCGCTGTCTGGTTACCTGTACAACGAGAAGTGACGCAATTCCAACATCAAGTTTGTCTGCTGCACATTTCAATTCGTGTAATCGTCCGTAATGTAGTGTTATTCAAAGGCATCAATCTAGCCTTGACGATTAGTGAAGGGCTCATAGCGACCGACCCTGGACTAATGTATCTTACATACGTGACAGATCCGTTAGCCGTCTCGCTACCGTCGCAGAACACACGGAGCTCTCTTCTCGCAGGGACACTTTCAGCATAAATTTTTAGATTTCGCGGAACGCTAAAATCAAGTGACTTCAAGTTTTCTTCCCGTTTTCTCAAAGATTCTAAAAGGGATGGTAGAAGTGGGTCGTTCCAGCTCATTTTCAATCGACCAGTTTCCTGAAAGATCCTTCTGGCATGGACTATTAATTGCTGTCGAAATCAATCCTGGTGGGTTGTGAATTGAAGCGATGTTTCGATGGATACCCCGGCGAGTGGAGCAGAAACAATTCTTATACACCCAAAACGAAAAGAATCGCTGTCCAAGTCCCAGCCGAGGCCGAGGACTTTGAGTGCATGCGTATCTGGGATAGCGACCGAGACGAGACGAGAGAGTGCGTCTTAGGTCCGCAGAGTTAAGAGTTACCGATGCGACGAGAGAGTGCGTCTTAGGTCCGCAGACTTAGCAGTTACCGATGCGAGATGAAAACCTCATTTGGCAAGAGTTTCTTTTACCGACTGATCAGACTCGCTGCTTCTGCACCCATGACTGCCGACAAGAGCATATCGTCGACGTAGAAGTTACGCATGATTACGTCCCTTATTCATGAGCTGGGCGTATAGCCATCGCCAGATCGCTTTAGAGCAAAATTTGCTATGCTTGGCCAGCTCCTTGCGCCAAAGACTTGCACTCTCAATCTATACTCTGTCGGCGAAAGGTTTTCGTCGAACCAAGAGAGCTCCAAGAAATTTGCTTGCGAAGAGGGAACTTTAACTTGGTAGTACATTTTTTCATTGTTGCCCACAGCAGCATCGCTCTGCTCGCGGAACCTCAGGAGCACCCCACGAAGATTGTTGGTAAGATCAAATCCTTAGAGAAGACTGTTATTCAGAGAAACTCCCTGTAACTTAAGACAGCAGTCAGATCCAACTCAGATTTTTGGTTTCTGGTTCTGATAAACGGCATGGTGAACAAGGAATCACTAATCTGACGGTTCGGTGCTCCATGAAGTTTTTATTGACCATCTCTTGCATAAAAGCTGAGTAGCTTTTGAATAATTTTTCGTTCTTGGCGAACCTTTTCTTCAAAGAAAGGAACCTTGACAGAGCTTGACCTCTGGTTGAAGGGAATTGAACTTCTTCGTCCCGGAAAGGCAGACCAATCTCATAGTGCCCGCCAGGAAGCGACTTTAGGTTTTTGGTCACCTTGTCCAGCCACAGATAAATAGGCCTTCACCGATGGGCTCCTCTCTATTGAGGCTCCCACGAATTCCAAAGAGGCAAAGGTTTCCAACTCATCCTCGATCGTTTCAGACTTCGAGCGGAGATACGAGGATATTTTTTCTTTCTATCAAGTGGTCCGTTGAAGGTTCAACCGAGCAAGTTTCAAAGGGCAAAGGGCTCATTCCAGGGTCCATCTTTGATGCTGGTAGGCTTCAAGAGTCCATGCATGTTCATTCCTATCAGTCGACTGACATTTGCGTCGACGAAGTCGAACGGTACGCTGGCCAAGTGAAGACAAGGTCTTAGGGTACCCACACAGTGAAAGCAGGTTGCCAGCGTGCTGGTTACCTGCTGAGGCTGGCGCCTGAAATTGAAATAAATAGGCCTGGAGCTGGCCTATTCGTACAGGTTTTCACTGTGAACACTTACATTATTATCCTATGTTCATTCTTGCGGCAAGTTGGAGCAGGCTGCCTGCACGGGCAAACCTGCTTTCACTGTGTGGGTACCCTTACGTCGGCGCTAGAGGGCACGTCGTTTCTAGTAAACGGATAGGAAGCCTGGTCTCGAGGGAAGAGTAAAGGTATTTCCGTTTTTTTCATTCTGTTTACATCTCCAACAAATGTTCCGAACAGTGTTTGACGGACAAGAGAGGCTTCGTTGCGGACAGAGTCGATCAGATCGTCAAAGTAGACGTTTCGCTTTGAGCTCCCTGATTTTAAAAGGTAATTTCATGACTACATTCATAATATCTTTCCGGTTATTCAACTGAGATCCAAGGAGGCTATTTTACAAAAGATTATTGGCTTGCATGAGGAAGGAAGAGATATCGAGCAGTGCATCCTTGTCTTCTGATTCTATGTCAGACAAGTTGGAGAAAGTCTCCAGGTATGCGTTTGCAATCTTGAAATAATTGCCGTATTCCCTAATTAACAGCTTCTTTGCTCTTGCGCAACAGAGTCCTGAAAGGCAGGTGTTGCAGCGCTGTACCAGCTTCAAGGCCTGCCATGTGCCATCTAGTGAACTGCTCCAAATAGGTTAAGTTTCTTCAGTTTAGTCTTGCACCAAGACGCAATCAATAGTACGAATTTGTGTAGAAGAATCTTTAACTTGGTAACGTCTACGCCGTCAAAAAATTCGAGTGTTTTTTTTTTCAGTAGCGATGCTTCGTCGCATTGGCCTAGTATTGATTTAGACATTTGTTTTGCTAGGTAAGAAACAGTTGCAATTGAGTGGTATCTACGGATGGTCTAATTTGGGAAACCTTCGAAACAATTTCCGAATAATCGTCCATTTCGTAAAAGGCCTGCTACACTAGTTTAGTTTCGAGATCTTGCCTGGCTAGATCCACCTCGGATCGCTCATGTTTTAATTTAAGTTCTTCAAGTTCAATTTTCTGAATATTAATAAGGTGAATTCTTGCAGCATCCAGTCTTGCTATCTCTTCCGCTAGTCTGATTCTTCCAGAAGTAGTGGAGCATTCGGAGCTTCTGCAACGCACTGATCCTGATTTCTGTGATGCCGAAATGCTGTCTGAACTTTGCGATCTTAGTGAGTCAGATTTTAGAAACTCTTCAACTCGGATGCGGAATTGATCGATCACAATCATGTTGGATTCCATGCAGCCATGCACCATCCGATTCATCGCAGGTTTGAAGGAGTCTCTCAACGCGAACGAGATATTAGGTGAAGTTTTTCCTAATGTCAACGAAATCAGGTGAAACGACTGAGCATGCCATCGATTTCGTTCATTTTACGAATGACTGAAACAAGCTTTCCTCTAGGGGGCGATGCTGCGGAGATTGTACCGCATCCTTCGATGTGCTGGGAGGCGGTGTTTGTAGCATGATGGCGAGCAACTCTAATATATGGATCGCAACTATAAATAAACCTCATGCCTTTTTGGACGTAAATGAAAGATGATCCGATACAGGAACTTTATTTGGTTTAGAAATGGTTTCTGTAACAAGTTGAAAAGGATAGATAATTAATTCACGTGGCATACCAAATGTTTACGATTTACCTAGCATATCGACGTTAAGTAGAAAACAGTAATGGAATATTTAAACTAGCCACTAACCGAATCATCGGAAGCACTAGGTTGCTTCAAGAAGATGCAAGTACGCGAGAAATTCCAGGTCGAGGTGCTACTGCAACCGTGATACAATATGACTGAAAGCGATGAATTGACATCACTTCTTACTGGACAATTAGAATGGGTCGAACCTATTTGCCATCAAGAGGAATCATTAAATAGAATGACTTTTACCCGTTTCAGAATACATATAACACACCGCTGCGAAGTGACTGGCAAGCTAACCACACTCAACGCGTCGCTTTTGCAGCCACCGCTCTACTAATCAATTACATAGCACTAAAGAGTAAGCGAGAAACTACGCGAAATCAAGACTATTAACTTGAAATCACGACTTTAGTTGGAGTTTCGAGTTAGAAGTGGTTTATAACAGGTATGATCAAATACCGAACGCTAGTTTTAAAATTATAAACTGGATTTTGAATGAGGTGGTTCGAGATGACGGTATTTGAGTTAACGGGTTCTTAAGGTACAAAGATTATATATTCCAGGATTACCAACAAATACCTTCTGGTTATTAATATTCATAATTGAAGTATAATTCGAGTCAATTGCAGAATTGAAAGCATTTCTTCTGATTTCTCCATCTAAGGCTTTACTTTAGTGAAGGTCCCAATATTCCTCTAATGAATATAACCACGATACTCTTCTAGAAAGGACATCATCCTAGTAATTTTAAAGAAATCAAATCATAATACTCTTCTAAGAAGGGATCCCCGTCTCAATATTTCCCCTAGAGGGGATGGGTCTCGCACACCACCCGACGCGTGTTGTTGCACAGCGTGTTGGAGAAGCGGTACATCCATGCAGAACTGAGTTCCATGCAGTTCTCAACTCCGGGGTTGTTGGGTTCTGGAGCTCCTGCACCAGTCTGTGATTCAGATACATAATTTCTTATTTTATACACTGTATACTTTTACTGTATATACTGTATTGTTTTTACTATTTACTTTGCAAGACTTACACTTCGTGAAAAGTATATCATGATTAATATCCAATTAATTATCTGATGCATGTTTACATCGAGAGCTACTTGAACAATCTCGATCGGCATAACCTGGCGAGTAAAGTGTGTAGCGTCTAGATGTAATTAATAATTGTGTAACAATAATTCAGATTAGAACCAAATGTAGAAATTAGATTTATCGCTAAAAGATAAACGTCACAACTGTGAAAGCAGCATTTAGTTTATTTCGTTCCGACCTTCTGTGTTTATTTACATTGCTCAACAACCTCTCATTACAGTAAGCACTGCCAGGATTATGCTTTTATATACTTTACTTATTTTTAACCTAATCCCGATTTATTTGACTATTTGAATTGTTTATTTCGTGTATATGTATAACTAGTAACTGTTCTGTATTCATACAGGTTTCAATACATGGAATCAAGAACGTAAAACTTGAAAGAGAAGCGTCTTCCTATGCCTACATTCTATAGCTAGCATAGGTCACTAGCTTTTATACGCTTTAAGTGTAGATGTTGACGATCAATGGACAGAACGAAATTGTTTCAAATGAAATCAATAAAAAAAATATTATTGATGCGCGTGTACCAACATATTAGGATTAGTATACAAATATAACTGTAATATATTAACACGACTTAACACGAGTAGCACGACTTTTTCCTTAGAAATTTGTGCTTTGACCACTAGTGTTTATGCAGATGAACATGAGTATTACAAATCTGTTTTCGTTTGAAGGATGTTGCAAAAAATTATTACTGTGAAGTGACCCCAATTAAAATATTTGATCAATTACTGAATTAAATTATAAAAGCATAGAGCAGAGACCTCAGATTTGAGTGTAAATGAATAAACTGTTCGTAGCTCTGAATATCTTGAATTACGATTACATGGCGCAAGGCCTGAAGCGTGGCATTGAATTCTAGATTAAGTGCACTTTATAATGGAGAAAATTTGTATAAAATATCAACGAATTCGAATATCGTATATATTTACTGTTTGTACTTTCATGTAGATTGATAACATTTCAATTAAATATTCAGCTTACATTGCCCCAGTATGGAACACCCATTGCCATCGGCGAACCGTCTATCCAGCGCCATTGCCCTTCCACGGCGAGATCTGAGCCACCGATCCAAAATGTAACCGGTTTGTAACCTTAGAAAAGAAAGAAATATGAGTAACATTATGAAATAGTATATTAAATTTCAAATTTTAAATATACGACCACAATTTTTCACGAATGATCAAAATGAACATTTGAAAATGCGATGGAGATACTACAGATAGACATTTCAGATACTATAGATAGCGAATAGACTGACAGATACTAGACAATCCAGTAATTTAGGATTCCGTGCTTTATTCGGTACCCATCAACACAAGTAAGGCCTGGCTTTTTATTCAGGTGCCTCAAAGATTCTGGTTTGCTTAACTCCTTCAGATGAGTTCACCTTTCTGACTTATTTACTGTCGTGCTAGGTAAATTTCTTTACTTTATTGGTAGGAATCAGTTTAGGGTACAGAAAATCTTAGTTTTTGTATAATATATAATCCGACTGTGTAGGGTGTCACCTTTCTCGGTTAGGTAGAGGTAGACCTTGCGGTACTGATGACAGTCATCTAGAATGATCAAGTCTCCACCAAGCAGTCCACACAGGGTGCGTGCGGCAGCCCAAGTACTTCCAGCCTGGATAACGTGGACGCATTGCGTGCCCACCAACACAAATGGCTGCCCACAATGTCCTTTATTGAAATATAAATGTGTGCTGTGTAAAGTAATATGAAAACTAAACGAGGCTATGCAAGGAACGTGTTTATACCTACAGTTGAATTTCTGAATAATTTCCGTAAAATATGAAGAATACTATTTCAGAAATTGTTTTTAGGATTGATGTATAAATAATTAAAGCAGATATGTGTTTGGCATACGGAGCACATGATTTCCTCACCATGCAGTGGTGTTCTTGAGCAAATAGGATAACCGCGTTTTGTCCCACAGTCATCATCAGCGAAAGCCCAGTTTTGAGTGGGGTAGATGACGGCGCAGTTTCCCGCAGTACCGCTGTCAGGTTCTCTCCCCGCCTTTACTGGAGCATTCTGAAAATAATTTATGCGGCTTATAGCTTCATTTCATTATGCGGCTTATAGTTAATATTCTAATAATAAATACGTCACACTCCACGAAAATGGATATGGGAAGTTTACACTTCAGCTGATGCAAACGCGAGTAAATATCGACAAGTCGCTATTCGCTTCGTCGGCAAAATGAAAAAGCTGAATTCTTCTACCGATATTTTAAAAGGAGAGTGAATGAAGTGTAGTTCGGCTGCACAATTGGCCCTGTTTTATGTGTTTATTTACAGTCATAAACTAGTTTCAATGGTTTTGCTCATTCTGTTTTAACTTCGGTTGCATCTCAGGATGTGATTTTTATCATTCAAGTATGCTGAAACGTTGGTTCATTTTGTTGGTTTATAAACAGAATGTTAGTATTTTGCTAATATATCAGCGTCTGTCCATGAGGATAGTTACTACAATAAGAGTACGATAATCAGCATCGCAACTTTGCGCATAGAGACTGCGCAGTCTCTAAGAGTTTCATGGGGAAGCTTGAACCGTTGTCGAAAGAGGACGTTCCTGCAAACCTCTCTGTTTCCCTATAATTGTGATTTGTGAAAGTGACTAACGATACCTCAATGATTAATTCATCTGAGGGTCAAGATCTCATTGATCCTGGTGCTTCACCAAACGCATCAGAGTTGACAATGTCAACCGAGTACAAAAGTAGTGTAAACGGTTGTGCGCGGTGAGGCACTGCAGCAAACGACTCAAAGCGCATGTCGTTGCCACTAGTGTAAACGGGCACGCGCGCGCCAAGACTCGGCGATCACGCTCTTTCTCGTCCAGAATTTATGGTGAGTATTTTGTTTGGGGTTTCATTATTAAGAGTGCAATAACTTGTTGTACATAAAATTATTTCCGTAGCATATTTGTGATAATGACTAGATAGTCAAATACAACGATTTCTTGCTGCATTAGACTAGCTAGCACGAGTTCTCGGGGCATAAATGTCTTAATTTATTGTCTTATTTTAAGGAAAGTTTCTACCATTATTAGATACTGCAGCCGAGTTTATTTCACTGATACCCTGCCTCCCACAGTCCAAGAAAGAATTTGATTCACTAAAATTATCATTAGTTCACGGAGGATTTGTTCTTTTCATTGTGACCTAACTAATGAAACTAACTAATTGGAAGAGCACTCTAAATACTTTCATGTCGAAATTCGCTACAAAAAATTTCATCGTAATAAACATCCGCACAAGGAAATTCAATTTATCTATCAATTAATAACGGAATGAAAAAGTTCAATTAGGACTGGTAAAATTAAGTATATAACTTCAACGATAGCAGAGGCGCATTAATTTCAATATATTTAATTGGTAGCTTGAGAATTTACTAATTTTTTTTTCATTAAATGACGTTCGTGGGATAAATTATTTTCGTTTAATTGGGAAATAGCTGAACCTTTACCTACGTGAAGCGTGAGAAGATTTTTTCATCGCGGAAATGCTGATAATATGAAAACGCTTGAATCATAAAGCAATTACCGTTCCTGCGTTCGAGAGTATAGATAAATTATCAAAATTACAGTATTTCTTATTAATTTGGAAGGCGAGTCAGGCTTTGAATTAAATGCAAACAATTGCAGGGAATGGCAGGCGCTTCTCCGGGACTCCTCTGCTGAACACGACGGTCGGTAGCCCATTGTTGTGCCTCCGCCTGTGCGGGGACTGGGGCGTCTGTCTCGGCTTCAGCTACAACGGTGACGTATCTTAAACTAATTAACTTTTTGGGTGTAAATTTTTATGTTAAAATTTATCGCACGAACCATAAATAATCAATCTATGCTAGTCGTGTATATCACAGAAATCTAACGGAAAATAAGTTGCCTGTTAAGAATGCTCATTTCTCTTTCTGTGACTGCAATCAAGTTCGTATGTTTTCAATGGGGCTGAGTAGATGTGAGAATTCACTGGACGCCTTATTTGGTCAACTCAGCCGTCACTCCTCGCCTCTCGTTTGCCATCGAATTTCACGCTCTTATTTTGCATTCAAATATTCCTAATTCTGGTTGGAAAATCGAATGAAATCATTACTTATTCTCATGTCGTATAGTTCTCATCATGATCTAGGCTGTTCGTCACAGACTGCCTCGTTATAATTATAAGGTCCATTTGTGTCGCCACTGTCAAGTTCAGCTCAGTTCAAGCTGTCGCCTTCGGTGGTGGTGGTGCGTTGGCTCTTGGAAAGTTAGGAAAAAATAAAGAGGTGGCGGCACAGATTGACCAGAATGGAGAAAGGGAAATGGAAAAGACAATAGAGGTGTTAATAGGCTAATGGCGCATAATAGGATTAGTCTGGTTTATGTGTTTTGATCGAGTTGAATGGGGAGTGGCTGCCGCAGTCGGCAGACACAGCGCCGTCTCACTATTGCTGGTGGTTGAACTTTTCGGTTATTAAGGAAATTCTTGCGCAGACAGGTGATAATAAGACTTACTACCCATTCTATGCGGCGTGATGCTGCCAATTAATGCAAGCCACATAAATCTTCGAAAACTGGTGTTTCTCCTGCGGAAATTGCAGCAGTGGTGTATAACTGCATATATTGCATCCTTTCCAAAGTGCGTATTGCTCGTCAGCGTTTGTTCTGCAATTGTTTAATTAGTGATAACTTTCTTTTATTTGAAATCGCTAAGCTCAGGCATGATCATGATTCACCAAATTAAGCGTTAAAATTTGATGCAGGGTTGAAAAACTCGTTCAACAGACATCAAGTCTGTAAAATATAAAATGACCGTAGCTTTAACAATATACATTTATTCCTGTTTGATGCAGAGTATAATTGACGGCCTTAGATGCAAAGATGTATCCAGAGCTGGGCAGCACTACTTTGAAATGTAGCGGCGCTACCGCTACCGCTACATGCTCTAAATGTAGCGGGCGCTACCGCTACCGCTACACCCACTAGATTGTAGCGAGCTGGACGGGGATTGACAGGTACAGCACATGTATGTGCCGGAGGAGCGGCTAGCAAGATGACGGCTAGGCAGTACCGCTAACACTGACGAGCGATGCACTGCTCTGGCTATATATAGTTCTTAACAGGGATGACGTCACTAGGCGTGACTCTACCATGTGGGTACAGAACAAGCTATTAGATGGTGACGTATTATAACCTAAATGGTGATAGAAGATCACCGGACAACAGGCTGAGGTTGACAACATTACACCGAAATCTTTCGTACAGTTTTATTTTGCAATTTATATTAAGTATGTATCATGCTGGTTTTTCAATAATATTTAATACTATTGAGTAATACCTAAAGGCTTTATCTATAAATGTAGCGGTAGCGCTGTAGCGGCAAACCCTCGTATCGCTACTTAAATTTGTAGCGGGCGCTACCGCTGCCGCTACAATTGCTTAAATGTAGCGCCGCTACCGCTACCGCTACTGAAAATGTAGCGGCCGCTACATATAGCGCGCTACTGCCCACCTCTGTATGTATCTCAAATGAGTTTTGAGCTTTCGATGCATTAACCGATCTAGAGGATCCATGTCAACTGTCCCAGAAGTGTCGAGACTGTTATGCAGGAGGCGCGTGTCAACTGACGGGCGCCATGACAGCCCTCGTGGCGGCGTCGGGTTGGACCTCCTACGCCATCACCCAGCAAATCAGCCCTCAGCTTCTGGTGACCTTAATGGCATGGACTTGTTGCATAAGGCTAGAATTTATCCTTGAGAGTAGATCAAAAGATAACAAAATCAAAATGATCTGTATAATATTCGACTGCCTGGGCTTAGTTATTATCTATTTTAGACTTGCTATATCATTAGCTCTACGCTCTGCGTGCAGTGGCAAACAACCATTAGCAGTAGGCACATATAGGTGGAGTCATTCTATACTTTTAAAACGTTTAATTTAACTATTTTTATTTTGGTTACTTGTTTGACAATGTTCCATGAGATTGAACAAGAACAAGTGTAGTAACAATGTCTTCCCATCCATCTCAACACTGCCCGTCAACCTGTGAAATAGTCAAATTCCGCCATTTTTAACATAATTCAATTGGTAATTATTCCCCACAGAATCCCTGTGCAAGCAACCCATGCCCCGCCACCAAAGCCTGCGTGTCGTACTCGCCTCCAGCGAATGTGCCCTTCCATCCAGAGGCGGCACTCAACTACTCAATGACTGGCTTTGTCTGCACCAATGCTACGAGCTTACTCGATCAGCGCAATCAAAACAAGAGTAAGTTTATTTCTTAGCTTATTTTACATTGAACTTTCATGAATAATAAATGTATGGATAATGGAACACGGACCGGGCTAGATCACCGCAAATACTATAGAATTTTATAATATTGATGTGATGAGATACAAGTGAAATTTGTAAGAAATAAATTTTTACTCTATGCTGGTTGAAAGTAGTTCAACAGTCGTAGCGATCATCTAAATTGAAATAGAAATCGTAGAAATTGAACATACTGTTTATTCTAGGAACTTCTTACAGAAGGAACTGATCTATGTCTGTCGGACTGGTGAGTGGAGTGAAAACTAGATGATATATTTAAAAGTCGTCCGGGATTACTCTAAGTCTTTTGACCTGAAGCAACTGAGTCTAGGTTTTCCATTCCACTCCTCAGACTGCAAACTCGTGGTTTATTGGTACACGGACTTGCCTAACTTCGACATTGATGTGCCGGTAAACCTGCCCATTTCCGAGGCCTTCGATCGCTGCTCTCTCTTGAACTGCGTGTCGGTTATTGGGGTCTTCTATGGTGAGTTTGGACACATGAATGCCCTCATTGCAGTGCACCATGTTCTATGAATGCATATTCACACCATCCTCTTTCTCAATAGATACCATATCTCTGCCTAAAACTTAAAGTACAACTGTGGGCAGACCATTGTCCTCACCTAGAAATTAATCTCCATCATAGGTTTTTACTTATAAATTAATCACTAACATGCAAGTAGGCGTCTAAAAATAAGTACGTAACTGCGAAATATTAAATTTCAGACTTTATAAGGACGCCAAACCCTTGTAGGACAATAGAACTAAGGCGAGCTGCATCGTGATATAATCGTGTTAGTTTATACCAGAAGAGCCTGTAATTGCTGAAATTTGGCCCTTTAAATACATTATTCCACTGGATAAGTTAAATAACTAAAGCTTTGATCAACTCCACTCGTTTAAATATGATGTCAGCTTGTTTGCTCGATTTTTGATTCCTTTTACTTTGTTATGCCCCGTGACACGACTAGCCAAATTACTTCATAAATGAACACTATTGAAGGCATCAACATTTATGAGTCTCGGCTTCCTGTACATGTAAGTTATTTTCTCCGCGAATTGCTATTATTTTTATCTGAAAAAGCTTGTGTCAGCAATGCATTTCTCACATTGAGTGGAGTATTCGGTGTTCCAAGAGTAGACTATTTAGTTTGTACCGAAGAAGCTAGTGTATGTCAGCGCCATAATAGAACGCTGGAGTCTTGTTTCTTTGTAAACTTTTAGAGAAATCATTGGTGGCTTTCTTCTTGCGGCTTACTTTACCATTCACTACAACAATTTTTTTGATCCGCAGATCTGAGGGTAATGAAATGAATTATTATATCCGACAAAAAGGGTTGTTATTAACGTATTATTCATCTACTAAAGCGGTTCATGGATGTAGAAGCGGATGTTTGCGCTATATTTCAGTTTCATGTTATATCACAGCTAGAGGGTCGACCACTGTGATGGTCAAGTCCACGGCGCCGTTCATGGGAGCTGCGTCAAAGCTCTTCCCAACGCCACCCATCGTCATCAGCTGGTTCCCTGAGTGTGCCTGAACCAAGCTCGGTTCTGAGTGACTTCGTGAGCACCAGAAACGTGGTGCACTTGCAGTTTATTGAGTAGCCTGGTGTGTGCTGGAACAACATATCCGCCTTTCTTAAAAGTTTACACAATTTATTAGTAATAATGTAAGTCGTTAAGCTCATCGTTGAGAATCATCAGACTATTTGTATATATTTGAATGGCGCTGAGAGGTAGAGTTAACTTCAGCGTAGCAGCTTGATTGTGACTCGTTCAAGAGATTGGCTGTATGGAAGGCGTACAGTCAAGATATAGGTGCTTATACTATACACAGGGCTAGTGTACTGTCATAGTGTACTGTCCGGCTTACATACTGCATCGGTCAAGGTTACGGTTTTTATATTGTGTTATTATTTACAGATCACACAAAGAAAGGAGGCCATTAAAACTTGCTCTTCACTTTATCGAGGTCTGCCAGAGCTTTGTCACTAACGAACTTTTTGCTTGGCTATGCTCACGAGGACTAGAGGAAAAAATATCTTAGAGGCCTGTTTGCAGATAGTTCATAGCGGTGAGTAATTTGATGTATATATTTCCTCGATAATTGAATTTGTTCGATTCTAAATTACGTTGCTAATGTCAATACGATGAGAATGTCAGTAACCTATGTCAAAACAACCTGTCATTGCAAGAGAGAAGTCTAGGTGAGCTTAGAGAGAGAAGGAACAAATTTTTTTAAATCGTTGTTGACAAACGGTGACGCGTAACTGTCGCGTACACTGCCAGAACCGCCCCAGAGCAGGCGTTGGGCAGGTTTGAGCAGGCGGTGCTCAGTAAGGGCTGCGTAACGGCAGGACAGAGCACACCTGGGCAGGTACTCAGAAGCTAATTAGCGCTGATACGCGGCTGGCAATATCGTCTCTAAAGCGGACATTTCTGCTCTATCGCTGCTCTGTCGCGTCTCTACGCCGACTCTGCAGCCGGCGACGGCCTGCTCTATTCCCTGCCCTAAATTTTAACTGGGTAAGTTTTCTCAAATTGGGTACAAGCCAACAGTTCTGACGCGTGCTCGTAATACCGTTCCACGACATTCAGCACGTTGTGATGACAGCCCTGGGCGAAATGTGCCGTCTCTATATATATCTTTCAAATATTAATCGTAGGAATCCGTCATTTTAACTTAATTAGTCTTCACAAAATCAGACATGCACTCGGCTACATACATCGTAGACGCACAAACTAAATAATAATTGTAAGATGTGAAACAGTTCATAACATTTAATACAATGAAGTTGATTGTAAGAACTTGTAAATTGGAAGTGTTTACCAAATTAAATTATCGGAAAGCCATTAAAAAATTTTCGATCTGGATGGGCTGAGCGTCTGGTAAGAGAATAACTTTGGGAGCAAAATTAAATGTGAGCGTACGCATTCTTCTATGTACTTTGGGGTTTGTCCATCGCACCACTACATACTTATGAACTATATAGAATTTGTACTAATGTTACACAAGAACTTGAGCTATATACTAATGAGCTATACAATAGAATTTATGAAACTATATACTAATGTTATACAAGAACCTGAACTGCACCCTAAATAACTATAATATAGAATATATGCCACTCGCACTCATTCTTATGAACGTCATAATTACTTTTTTAAAATCCCTACGCCGTTGAACACCATAATTTGTAGCTTCATGTAACCCTATTAGCTAAAATTCAACTATTTTCTTCAATGTTAAGTATTATGCAATTGAACAATATTAAATAAAAAATATTATCAATTATTATGTATGAACGATATTGCAGCGGGAAGCCTCTACATGTACAGGCCACGACCATCAGCCATTTGTACACTACGTTGATAAATGACTATTGAAGGATCACGGGCAATAAAGGCATGGCAGTTAACATCTTTAATGAAAATACATCGGAAGAACACTTGTCATTTGCACATAGCTTTTGTATTATCGTGATACCACAGAGTATATTCCACCAGAAGATCCTTGGATGTTTATTGACGTAGAAGTTACGTTACTATATATCTTGTTTAGAAGTGGTCATGGACGTAAGTACTTCTTTCCCAAAATTATCTTTTAGTGGAGATTGCCGCTGCCGGCACGTCCATCCGAATAAACTGGCACGCTGGCCAATGGTTGAAATTATATTTTTCCAATGGAGACAGCATTTCAAATTACAGCTGTATATGCAGGTCTCCTTAGTAATAGACGGGAGCAATGGAATGCAGTTAACAGCAAAGAGTAAAAAAAGGAACCGGGATTTAATCAATTGACACGAGATCGGCGCAAATTTTTGATTAATCACTCTCAGCTGATGCTCTCTCTCTCTCCTCTGTCTCTCGTCTCTCTCTTCTTTTACCCTTTAAATGCCGCAAACCTCTTCTCAATATAGTTGCTGACCTCCATAAAAAATTATTGTGTTGCGAATGATTTGCCGCATATAAATGACTGAAAAATCCTAAAAATTATAAGTTTAACATGCCTATATAATCTTAAAACATTGCATACGACATAGTCGCACTTACCGTATTGACTACGGTAAGCGCGGCGACGACATTATGACAGCTAAGAGATTGACATTCTGACGAGTTATTTTAAATAATGTATTTTAATTGTATCGTAATCGTTATAGGGCATTATTCAGTTTATAGTGTTTTACGTTTATTTAATTAAACTCGTAATTTCCTGTCGTTCATACTTCGCCCTTCCCATTACTGAAAAAACGTAATTCTTCGACGAAAATTCAATACTGCATTTTGTCGAATTGCCTGAATTATTCACTGGAAGAATTATTGTTCGCTATAAATAAGACATGTCATGTCCCTTGACAACGCCGAGGAGGCGCGCCCGGGATCAGCTAAAAGGATAGCCTCCTACATACTTCACGTATGTAGCCTCCTACATACTTCACGTATGTAGCCTCCTACATACTTCACGTATGTAGCCTNGCGGCGAAACGTTTTATTTTATACTCATTTCCTTTATTTCCTTTCGAGTAATTTGATTGATCACAAGTCTGGTTCTACTGAACACAGCAGGAATATTTGTAGCGATAACACTGCTATTTTCACTGAACTTGAGTCAAGTTTTAGACCGTCTTGTGTATCATGGCTATGCAGACAGAATAAGTCATTCTAACCAATTATTCTTGCTAGGTACGGCGTGAACAAACTCAGTAATTATTCTTCCATTATCAACCTCCAATGTTGACGCAAGCGATTCAGCTTACCGTGGGCCATACCATCAAAATTCGCTCAATTACAAGTGGCCGCTAAGTACACGTAGCGACCGATATTTTTCTCGCCTTGAGTCTAGCTTGAAAAGCTGTAAGTGTTTGGCTGGCAGATTTCGAACTCTTACCTATTTCTGAAAGTATTTCCCCTGACATCGGATCACCTGCATGAAGACTTCAAGCGAATCATGCTGGTAGCAAGTAGCAAATTAGTTTTCGTGCATTAGACTTCAATTTAAATTAGGAGATAAAAATTGATTATAACACGAAGAATAAATTTTTCACCATATGTTTCTTACGGTCTTCTGTAACTTTAAGATATTATTTAATGTTAGTACATGCGCTCAAATTACCCATACTGAGGCCAAGTGCGTATAGCTTCAGTTGGAGCTTCATTTGCAGGCTTTAAGGCTTGATAATAATCTGATAAAAAATACATGAACATTTGTATGTTGAAATAATCAGGCGGGTATCCCTGATACGCTGTTCTTAAGTCTAGAACGCCACAGTTTCTTCCAACAAAACTCTACAATTTTAGGTTCGATATGCATTCTCATGCGCATATTTAGCCTAGGGGGCAATCATTACAGCTATTTAATCAGCGCAAAATAATAGAAAATAGCCAGTTCCTGGAAATGCAATTTTTCATCCACTGGATTTCCAGCCATCTCAAGAGATGTTTAAATTCTAGGCTAGAGGCATACATAGTCCATTTCAACAGAGAATGAATTGAATAAGTGGTAGGGTGGCCCGCAGTGGTAACAGTTCAGAGTACCAAGATTGGCGCAGAGAGGCGCGGGTTCGATCCCAGCTCTGTGCGCCAGTTTCTGGTCAGAATCGGCAAGGAGGCCGGGCGGTTAAGCACAGCATAATTGTAGCAGTGAGTTGCGAGTTCGAGACCTCAAAATTCCGTGAATATTCTGCGATGTTAAGAATCGGCGATTCCGCTATTACCGCTATTATTATTATTATTATTATTATTATTATTATTATTATTATTAGTATTATTATAATAATTATGTTCCTGGAAGTGAATGAAACAAAACATATATGTGGGCGCTCGAGCTCATACGCAAATATTTGAACATTATTAATATTTTCCATTATACATGTGAGGAAGCCCGTTAATTCTAAATAGTGTGAACAAATATTTTGCTCAAATCCACTTAAACTTTTTGGTTCCTGGCCACAAGCTTTCACAAACATCAGCTCCATGTCGCTATGTTGTTCATCCGACGCATGTTCAGTCGCTTGTATTACTTGAGTGCATTGATAATGAAAAAGTTTTAACTGCGATTCTAAACGCACTGTCTAACAAGAATGGAGGTTTGGCTGATTATTTCTCATAGCAAATATTTATTCGGCAGGGGAGCGCAGCCGTGCACCACCAATTTTGTGCACCAATAAGCCCTGAATCGAACGCCTTGGATCTCTCCGGACATCCACCATTCAGCCGTGAACCACTCGGCTTTGTCTTCCTCCGGCCTCGCATAGAACCTGCCGTGCACCACCAGGCCGCGGATCGAATCTGACTTCCGGGCATCGTTAAATTACGTAATTTTACGTTCACCTCATCTGAGGTTAGGTTTCAGATAGCATAGTTATGTTCCAAAATTTATCGTCCTTCGACAAGTGGCCGTTCGACCGAGGGCTGGTTCGACCCACGGCCTAGATACGGACGGCTTGAAGTGCTGAAGGCTACGTTCCGGAAGGCAGGAATCATGATGGTCCATTACATCCAGGGCAGTGGTGGTCTTCGGCAGGCGACCCTTCGGCAGCAGTTTAGGGTTCAAGTCAAGCTGATATAAGGTGTACGCGGTTTTTGCAACCAAAATTCAAATGTGACGCAACGATCTGGTAGCAATTTCGGAATATAGACTTACGCAACTCTATATTGCGCTATTCGTGAAGAACTCCTATAATGTAGGATATGTTGATGTTCAAGCATTCCTCGCTCCACGTACAAACAAATAATTTTAGCTGGTATAAGTAGAATTAATTGTAACTTATCTTACTTAAAGCAATCATAATTAGTGATTTAAGTACATGCACCGTTTGAATTTAATAGTGGGAAGCAGGAAGTAGGTGGATGGCATCTAAATACGGGCACAAATTGTTGCCAGTTATCGCCAGAATAGAATCATACTATTATTACCAACCGATAGCATACTATTCATTGTAATAGGAACATTCCATACGCGTTTGCGTACCAGCGGTTATTGCAGTTTAAAGGTTCACATTTATTTTACCGATAAAAAATGTAAGATAAACTATCAGAAGAAAAAACGTTGTAAAAAGCGGCAGAAAGTCAAGACTCAATTGAATTTGATTCGTAACTCGCTTGTTGAATACTAACCGTTAGAACACTGAGTTTGAAAAACCTGTTACTTGAATTTAGTACGAATTGATTATTATTTCGAATGGGAAATTTGTTTTTCCGGATTTGTATCTTTAGAGCATAAGTCATTCAATTTATTTTATTTAATTATTCATAACATATTTGCTGATATCAGTTATTCATGCAAGGTTAATTTAGCTATACCGGTAATTTGCAATTCGCTCAAAAGCCTCTTATTACGATGCGCTGATCGGAGATAGGTGTTCACTGAGTCTGTTAACTCGCTGCTCACCATCGATAAATGTTTATTGTAACTCATGTTTTCTGTGTTGTCACGAAGTAAATCTGCCTATACGAGGTACACCTCATAATGGAAAACTTATTTCCAGCTTGCTATCAATCATACAGGCTCGACGTTTCTCCACAGATGATCTTACGAATGGTCAGTGGAAGTAACTTGCTTCGTTATTGTGCATTGATTATACAATAGTATTAAATACGTTTGTGAACGCTTTGATTATCAACAATTAATGTTTGAATCGTTTTGGCTGAGCAGCCATGATAGTCGGCCTACGCTTTGTGCTCAGCTGATGAAGAGCATGAATACCATAGTTACCGGTCAAATTTGGCTCCATCTGTTCAGAAGGAGCAATATGGAGGCCAATCATCCGCGCTTAATTTGTGGATTCGATTGTACTTTCCTTGCTGAAACTATTTTTGAAATGTCGCCCTCGCGGCGACGCTGAAACAGTTAATTAGCGTCGGAGAGCTCAGATGAACTTCACAAGAGATCAAGCAAAATGTAACATAACATTGTTGGTCATCAAACTCGCTTGTTCGTTTCTTTTCTTATTCATCAATAGATTAGTAAATTAACACAGTCTTTAGCTTTTAGGGCATCATATTTGTGTGCGACGAGTTCAAGTTAGGTTGTCATCTGTGTTGTTAGGATAGGAGCGCTTTGGCAGGAATTGTGCTGTGCGGAGCTGTGGAGTCGGTGCGCGCAGTGCGTCAATGATGTTAGGTGGGAAATGACTTTATGTCGATATTATTAGTTGTGGATTAATATAATAATATATTATACTGGAATTGTATGTACTCAGATATATACTTATTAACTAATTATTACTTAAGGTTACTTCTGTTGTAATTTTTTATTGCTTTGATGGTGTGACGGGCGTCTCCAAATGGCGGGAGTCACCAAAGAACTGCTACTCCCAACTGTCGAGTAGTGCAAGAGTTACCGATCTTTTGTTTTGGATGCAGGCATTCGCGTGCAAACAAATTCAGTGTAAATAGTTATGGCTGACCCATTTCAATTGTCGTTCGATTAATATCCACATTGTTATATATGCGTCTGCCCGCCTTGAAGCTCGTAATCTTGTTGAGGTTCCTCGCAGGTTGAGGACGACGAGGCTGGAGGCGATGAAAGGTGGTTTGCTTATCTTTGATAATTACAAGAATCATTGCAAATATCTATTAAGTGCATGTGTGCTACAAGATAGATTCACAGTATCAGTTGATAGGCCTCAGCTTACGGTCATACGTTTAAGCCAGGTGTTCACATCACATTACAACTGTCTTCCAATTCTAGCCAGGTCTCCAGCCATGATTATCATCATAGATACAGATCGGTGTGTAAACTCTCGCACGTAATACACTTGAAGAACGATAAAATTGTACTGGAAGATACATACGGCTTTATTGTGAGAGATTTTTATCAGAAAATGGGGTTGACTAGAAATTTTGTGTATGAGTCATCCAGATACTCATTTTCTTCTATATTATTTGAGGACTGACTATAGTATAGACGAATTTTTAGAAGCGTAAGCTACTCATCCATATCTTCGGATTCTTCGCATAGGATTTGATAAATCCTATGAAATATATTTATTGCTAATTAAATATTTCTCTAATCCCGGCTTATTGTTTTAACATCAGTCTTTTACTTTAACTAATTTGCTGATTTTAGTCATTTAAAATCTTTGTAGCCACGCTGCATGCCGGTCATCCTATGTTTGCTCCGTTAAAATCGCTTGTTGAATTATAATAAATCGAAGTAAGCTAGTTTTTCAATACATCTCTCAACATACTACTGTCTTTAGATAGATGTGAACATAGATAAAATTATTCATGTGAACTGTGCAGCCATGATATCCTGTTATACATCTCTATGATGCTGAGTGCTCGACTGGCATCCGGGAGCATTCGAGACATATATATTAGTTAGTGGTCGAACATGGGAGTACTTAATTATGTGTTCAGTAAAGGTTTATATATATTTTTTCTACTCGTAAATAAGATGAATTGATGGAAATATTAATAAGTTTTGGTCGTCCCGCCTAGTAATATGTTGTTGAGTCAAAGCAGCTGAAGGGTTGTATGAGGAACTACGACGTATATGTATATTTAATGACGTAAATAGCATTCAATTCGCGCATGTTGCTTCCCATTAATGACTTACGAAAATCGAAAGATGCTGCGTCCCCAGCAATGCATAAAAGGCAACAGAAGAAGTAACAGTAGAGATACGAGTAACAGTAACGCTTTTCCGACACAATTGCGTTCAACTGCACGCGCGAGACGCTTAAGGCCCGTTTACACTAGAGGCAACGACATGCGCTTTGAGTCGTTTGCTGCAGTGCCTCACCGCGCACAACCGTTTACACTACTTTTGTACTCGGTTGTTTGAGACCGCGCGCTCTGAACACTAGTTGCCACCTAGATGTCAATGAGGATGGATGTCACCGAATTTGAGCTGTGGGCCAATGTTCTCGGGTGTGTTGCGGTCCGTCATTCTGCGCACTATGCCATCGTTTTCAATTAAGATAATGAGAATTTTTACCATTTTCTTCGCAGCAATTGTGGCGACTGTGTTGATTATGCTAGATCTGGCGTGTCGCCGATTCTAGACGTCCTAGATTGTTTTTGCAGCTTGCCAAGGATTTGAGACTAGACCCTAGCAACCCTTCGCCCTAGAGTATGTAACGCCAGTGCTGGAGGAGAGTTGATTAGAAAATACTGGGGAGTAACGATAAATTATTGAATTTCCAGTAGCACGTAGCACAAGCTGCTTGCAAGCCAAATATGAACTCAGATGGCATTAATTAGGCAAACCGAGAAAGTTGCCCTGAAAGTTAACTTAATTAGTCGACTAGAGAGTTGTACGTAGAAATGTAAGAGTCTACGACTCCTAGGTTTTTCTTTATTTTCATTCCAAAATTGGATTTATTTTGTTCCAATTGTCCATTTCGCGTCTCCAATCAAATACTATACCATAACGGGTGTGTCACTCTTGATCTCTCGTCCAAGTTTCCTGATTATCTGACACATCCGCATTATTTGAGGACTGACTAACATAAACGGGAAATCATGAATGAGTCGTATGGATCAAACTCACGTATGTGAGTTTGACAAGCCTGATATCTCCATTTAATGTGTACTGAATTTTTTTTTTAAAGCGTGACATTCCTTTCATTACTGGAAACTTATATGACAATATCTATCACTAACATTCGGTTATTATGGCCATGTCGGTTAACCGAAGTTTATTCAGTGAACGCTACATAATTATGATGCGCTGAAGAGAGATGGGAGTTCACTACAACTCTCAACTCTCAGACCTGCATAGGCAAATGTTTAGAATTATTTACGTCGTTAGTGTATCCCGTATCCGTGATATACAAGTCTGTTGACTGACGCTTAGAACCCAAGTGGAGCAAATATCATAGTTAGGGCTCACATTTTTCAGTGTTTATTCAGTAACAGCTCACATACGATCGACTTCTCGTCCTTTGATAGGTTATAGCTTTAGATACTTATTGCAGAAATAATATTTAAGAAGTCTTCCTCGTGGCAGGATGGAAAATCAGTTGTTCACTGCTTTTCAAATGTTCGCTTCTATGAGGTTGTCATTAATTTAGTTATTGAGAAAATAGACGAAATTGTTTCCGTTAGTTATAAATTTTGATGCAAAAAACGTTGCTATCATTCAGTAATATGAGAGATATGAGGAAAGGCGCAGGTTGCAGCATCGTGCTGGTGATGTGTAGTTATGCTAACCTGCACGCGCGAGACGCATTAAGACGCACTTGATTGTGCTTTCATTTCGATACGTTAATGTCGTTTGTTCTCATTGTATGGCGCAAAATAAACTAGGAAATTTATAGATTTGGGCTTTCATACGGCACAAAATTCGTGGATACCCCGAGAACAAAAGCAAGTGTTTATAATTTAGTTCCTATTCTATTATTAGTTTGCTGACATCGCAAGTAACCCAGAATTTAAAAAAAATCTATCAAATAAATTCATTAAACTTCATTGAAAACGTTTTGAGGACCATTTCCATTATCAGTTTAAAAAAGGAATTTTATAATACTTGTATTGTTCCAGATTTTAAAGTGATGATATTAAGCTGGTCTCGGAAAGTTTCACTGAAATCTATCGAAATACATCTTCATAAAAACCTCATAACTATCGTTTATATTATTGAGATTCATCTCAATAATAAAATCCAGCACTCAAGTATAATAATCCATCACTCAAGTTTATTCAGCCTAAATTATTTATTGTGAAGCAAGTTGTTCATCCATCAGTGCAGGACTCGCGCGGTCACTCGCATTATGCGGCGCTGTTGAAGAGCAACTCAATGGCCGTCACTGCGGCGAACGATGTTGTCTCTAAAGTAGTTAGTTACTCGTAGTAATAATTAAGGCAAGTGACATGTTAAAGTGATTGACATTATGACGAGTTATTTTAAATAGTTTATTTTACTTGTATTGTAATCGTTATAGGGCATTATCCAGTTTATGTTGTTTTACACCTGTTTAAACTCGTAATTTCCTGTAATTCTTACTCAGTCCTTCCCATTACTGAAAAAACGTAATTCTTCGACGAAAATTCACTACTGTATTGCGTCGAATCGCCTGAATTATTATTATTGTTCACTATAAATAAGACATGTCATTTTCCTTGACAACGCCGAGGAGGCGCGTCCCGGATCTGCTAAAAGGAAGCCTCCTACATACTTCACGTATGTAGCCCCCTACATACTTCACGTATGTAGCCCCTTACATACTTCACGTATGTAGCCCTCCTACATACCTCACGTATGTATCCCCCCTACATACCTCACGTATGTAGCCTCCTACCTACTTCACGTATGTAGCCTCCTACATATAATGATGGTTTGCTTGTATTTGATGATCATAAATTTTATGACAGATATTTATATGCGGCCTGTATGCTACTTGGTAACAATTGTGTTCAAGTAATCTTCTACTGCCTCTCTATTCTTTGATCTCGGCGTTGCACTTAGTTTAATTTCATTGAATTTGATCCTGACTAAAATTAGCAGATTATGTTTCAGAGGCTCCGTCAGATGTCAAATAGATTTTCGAAACGTTTCATCAACCGTTTGCGACACGTGAGTCGCCCCTCGGCGGATACTGGATCAACTCGCCGCTCCTTAATAAAAACCGTGTAGTACTGGTCGAAACTACGATAAATAAGTGATAAGAAGTAACTACAAAGCTGATCTGATCCCGCCAAAAAGTTGAAGTTCAGTTTTATGTATAGAGTAGATCGTTTTTGTAGGAGGTAGGCGACAAGACTGCAGTGCGGCCCATGTAGTTGAAATACTAGCCCTATCGTGCTATCTATTGCAGTACTTCCTCTATATGCGTCGCCGCTATGGTATCACTTCAAAAAGTATTACTAATGCTAAGAATTTTTCAGCACGAATAACTAATTCTGACAGGAGCTATTTCTACTTACTTAAAACATGTGATTGGTGACTGGATTGGTCCTACTGAACAAATTAGGGATATTTGTAGCGATAACTACGTTATTTTGACAGAGCTGAACTCCAGATCTAGGCCGACTTATGTCTCATGGCTATGCAGACAAAATGAGTCATTATAACCAATTATTCTTGCTAGGTACGGCGCGAAGAAACTCAGTTTTTATTCTTCCATTATCAACCTACAATGTTGGAGCAAGCGATTCCGCTGACTGTGGGTCATACCATCAAAATTCGCTCAATTACAAGTGGCTGCTAAGTACACGTAGCGACCGATATTTTTCTCGCCTTGAGTTTAGCTTGAAAAGCCGTCAGTGATTGGCTGGCAGATTTCGAACTCTCAACGATTTCTGAAAGTATTTACCCTGACATCGAATCACCAGCATGGGACTTTGAGCGAATCATGGTGGTTGCAAGTAGCAAATTAGTTTTCGTGCATTATACTTTAATTTAAATTAGGAGAAAAAAATTGATTATTTCACGAAGCACAAATTTTTCACCATATGTTTCTTACGGTCTTCTGTAATTTTAAAATATTATTTAATGATAAAATATTTAAATATTATTTAATTTAATGTTTGATATTATTTAATGTACGCAAATCTCTTTTAGTTATCGCCAGATTAGTAAACATCTTTTCTTTTTATCGCCAGATTAGTAAACATGAAGATACGTAAATGATGCTTGCATAAAAAATTAAACGCCGTTGTACTATGTGTTGATGCTCAAGCATTTCTCGCACCGCGTACAAGCAATTGATTTTAGCTGGTATATGTAGAAATTGGTTGTAACTTATCTTACTTAATGCACAGATAATTAGGGAATTAAGTAGATTCATGGTTTGAATTTAATAGTGCGCAGCAGGAAGTATGTGGATGGCATCTAACTAAGGGTACAAATAGTTGCCAGTTTTCGCCAGATTAGAATCAAACTATTATAACCAACCGATATCATACTATTCATTGTTATAGGAACATTCCGTATGTGTTTTCATACCAGTAGTAATAGTAGATTAAGAGATTTAAATGTATTTTAACGCTAGAAATTATAAGATAAATTATCAGAAGGAAAAAACCTTGTAGAAAGCGGCAGAATATCATGACATCAGCGAATTTGATTTGAAACTCGCTTGTTGATTACTGCCCGTTAGAATTTTTGATAAATTCTTAGGGATTTAAGAAAATGTTGACATTAAACTCGTACTTCATTCGATAAGTGTAGTTTTATTTTTATTTGCCAGATTTTAAATAAACACATGAGGCTGGTAAAGTAATTCCGACTGAGGCTGATATTTAGAAATTTAGAATTAGATTTAAATTGTAAAAATAAGATTTTGTTTATATGAACGTCACCTCGATGAATACAACAGTACTTAACTTCATCCCAACGTTTAGTATTTCGATTCATTTCACCGGAACCTCTTATTAGAGTAAGTACCAAGTGTTGCCACTGTAATCGCATGGTAATTACTCTGTTAAATAGCTGAAGTGATTTATAATGATCTGCTATTCACTATCTGTTATTCATACAGGGTTCTATGCAGAGACCAAAAAAAAAGTTTTTATTTTTCTCCGAAATCAACGTGAGACGCTTTAGATATATGTCGAACTTTTCATAAATTCTTTACAAAAGACGTATTATAATAATCATTATAGAAAACTAATATATTGCAAACTATATTACTTGTACTGAGCAAATAATTTCAACTGTCGGTCATAACTGCTCGGATAGGTGTACGGTTGTCAATACTAAGTTTGAAAAAATTGTTACTTGAGTTTAGTGCGAGTTAATTATTTTTTCGGATGTGAAATTTGTTATTCCGGATTTGTACCTTTCTAGTATCAGTCATTCAATTTATTATCATTCAACTATTGAAAACTTGTTTGCTAATATCAGTCATTCTTGCAAGGTAAATTTAGCTAGAAAGGTAATTTGGAACTCGCTCAAAAGTCGCTTATTACGATACGCTGAAGGGAGATAGGTCTTCAATGGGTCTGTGAATTCAATGCTCACCATCGATAAATGTTCATTGTTATTCATGTTGTCTGTGTTGTCACGAAGGAAGTCTGCCTATACGAGGTACACCTGATAAGAGAAAACTTATTTCCTGCTTGCTGTCAATCATACAGGCTCGATGTTTCTATGCAGATAATCCTATATGAATGGTCAGAGAAAGTCGCTTGTTTCGTTATTGTACGCTGATAATAAATACAATAGCATTAAATGCGTTTCTGAACGCACTGCTTAGCAATAATTAACGTGAATCATTTGTAGGGTTTAATTCCCTACGCTGGAGGTAATCCTCTTCTAGAAATGATTTCAAAAGTTAAGCGCTAAGCAGGAAAGAAATAAGTGATCATCAATTAAGGCATTTTAATAAGAATTTATTCAAAGCTTATTCGGGGCAGTTTCTTCATATTCAAGGTAGTTTAAAATCCATTTAGAAAGCTGCGTCCAGGTTTAACTTAATTTTGGCAGAAAGGCAGATGTTGAAGATTACTGGAGATACTGGTGAAACAAACGCATCATCACAATAGAGTCAAATAAGTAAGAAATAATTCAGATATTTCACTTGTACTGTGTTTACGTTAATTAAAGAATAAGACTCACCTTAATCAATTAAGATTAAGTGCACATTACGTAGTGCTTTTAGATGTAGATTAATTGTAGTAATGATTGATTTATTTAACGCGCGGCAGTTCCGAACATAAATATAGGTCACCTTAGTATAGAGAATGACCACCTTGGCCAGTCAAGGTAATACTTTTAAGGTTTAAAGTTTAGAGGTTTACAGTTAAAGTTTAAAGGTTTTAAGGTTTCAAGTCAAATAGGCCATTTGACGAGCTGGCCAAAGTGTCCAAAAAAGAAGTGAAAAACGCATGCACCCCATAACTGAAAAGTATAACTTAGCAAGAGTTGTGCACAACAAATAAACACCTCGTATTTAATGATTTAAGGAAACTAAGGTAACAAAGTAAATAAGAGGAACTGGACACGACAGCGCTGGTAGAGTTTTCTCAATAATTTAGCTTCTTTGGGAGCAGCGGCTCAGCCTTATAAGGACAGAGCACGTTCTGCATCTTCGCCGTAGTATTTCCAGAAGCCCGGATCGGAAATTTCCCGAACACATTTTTGCTGTGCAGCCATGATAGTCTGCCTGCGCTTAGTGCTCAGATAGTGTACAGTCTGAATAGCGTAGTTATCGGTCAAATTTTGCGTGATCTGTTCAGAAGAAGCAATATGGACGCATATCATTCCTAGCTTGGTTACTCTTCTTGCTAATTCCCTTCTAATTGAAGTATTTCTGTAATGTCGCCCTCGCTGTGACGCCTTTGCACATAAGTGAACTCGGATAAATTAAGTATCGCAATATTATTGATCATCAAACTTGCTTGTTATTTTTTTCTTATTTATTATTAAGTAGGGCTNAAATGACTTTACGTCAATATTATTAGTTGTGAATTCATTAATTATTATACTGGCATTGTATTTACTCAGATATATGCTTATTTACTAATTAATGCTGAAGGTTACTTATTTTATAATTTTTTATTGCTGTGCGATTGTCGAATTGACGAGAATCTCCACAGAACTGCTACTCACAACTGTCGAGTAGTGCGAGAGTTGCCGATCTTTTGTTTTGGATGCAGGCATTCACGAGTACATAAATTCAATGTAAATGATAATGGCTGACCAATTTCAATTGACGTTCGATTAATATCCACATTGTTATGTATGCGTTTGCCCGCCTTGAAGCTCGTAATCTTGTTGAGGTTCCTCGCAGGTTGAGGACGACGAGGCTGGAGGCAATGAAAGGTGGTTTGTTTGTCTTTGATAATCACAAACATCATTGCAAATATCTATTCACTGCATGTGTGCTACATGACAGATTCACAGTTTCAGTTGATAGGTCTTCAGCTTACGGTCATACGTTTAAGCCATGTGTACATATCACATTACATCTGTCTTCCAATTCTAGGCAGGTCTCCAGCCATGATTATCATCATAGATACACATCGGTGTGTAAACTCTCGTACGTAATACATATAAAGAACGATAAAATTGCACTGGATGCTACTTGCGGCTTAATTTTGTCAGAGTCTTATCGTAAAATGGAGTTGACATTAATCTTTATGTGAAAGTCAACCATATAATCATTTTTTCTATATTGTTTGAGGACTGACTATAGTATAAACGAATTTTTTAAGCAAACGTTCCTCGTCCATATATTCGCTTAGGATTTAAAAAATCCTATGACATATATATATTGCTAATTTAATATTTTTCAGACCTGTGATTGAACTTTCAATTCATGACTTGTACTTCAACTAATTTGCTAATTTTAGTCATTTAAAATCTTTGTAGTTATGCTGTATGCCGCTCATCCGAAGTTTGCTCCGTTAAAATCGCTTGTTTAATTATAATGAATCGAAGTAAGCAAGTTCTTCACTACATCTATCAACACACTACTCTCCTTGGATGAATATTACCATGGATAAAATTATTCATGTGAACTGTGCTGCCATTATATACAAGTCTGCTGAAGCCGAGTGTTCGACTGGCATTCCCAGCATATATCATAGTTAACGCTCAAACCTTGTCATGATTGAGTATTATGTTCAGTAAATGTCTATATGGGAAATTTAACTCTTGTCTTGCTTTAAGGGGAGTGTGTAAGTTAAAATGAAAAATCTTGAATTGTTCGGATTTTTTGCTCATCTTAACTAATTAATGCCGAGCGGTTCGATTTGGAACCAGCGGGAAAAAATTGATTCAGAATAAAATTGTAAGATCTTATGAATATACAAGTGGATGCGTAGGTTTGATACACATCTTGTACATGTTCTGGCAACGTTTGGTTCTGCTGCGCCTACTGCTCCCTGCTCAGTTAACATTAAAAGATTGTAAGTACCGGGTGTAAGACAGGAGGGCTTGACATCATTGCAGAGAAAGGTAAGTAGTTCGTTCTAAAAATATATTATTTATGAGTTAGATGCAGAATTTTATCGACAAAGAGAGTACTTTTAATGCTGTATATGGTATTACGTGATTTAATGTTTCTAAAGTCATTTAGATCATGAAATATTTTGCCTGGTTCCAAACGGAACCGCTCGGCAGTAGTGTAAGCATTACGGTCATCTCATTTTCCCAGTTGATTACTTTGTGATATTGTTACGCATTGTATTCAAAAATTTATTTGTATTTAGAAATTATTTATTTAAATCTTAGATCTACAGTTTTCTGTTATTTATTAGTGAACTATTATCTTTAGAGCTGTTAGGAGTATATAACCCGAAAATTGAAATATTAGGAAGTAGGTACGTTGAACACTAAACGATTTTTCGTCCCGAGTCACTTTTTTTCTAATAGTATTTTTGGCAGATCATCACTTGAAATAATTGATATTTTGAGAGAAGAATAGCACGAAAATCAAATATTTGCTATTGAGCCTTTCACAGAAACAGCAACAAACGAAACAGACTGAGATTCAGATAACTCAGATGACGCAGCCACGAGCAATTCCGCTCGCCTATCGAGAATAGTCATTGCAGCAACAGTAATCACCAAATGTGAAAACAATGACTATCGACAGAGGAAAAAGTCAACTGTGGTCGCCATGGCCACCTTATGCTACAACATATACGTGGCTAGCCCATGAGATTTAGTTATAAACTGTGGGCAGCAGATAAATCAGATGATATTTTTCTGCAATTGAAGCCAATCGGTGGATCTAATAGAAAAGGAAACTCATTCATGGGCTGGAACATGGATTGGTCCCATAAACGTGATACAATTGGTCCCAGGCCAACATATTATATGTGATATCTATTTTGGTTTAATTTGGCTTCTCAAAAACTTTTGAAAAAAAAGAATGGCTATTGCAATGAATTTTCGCAAAGATCGGTTAGACCCTAAATAAAACAATCAGGGTCTATATATAGTGCACCCTTCTACTTCGATCCTTGATGAAGTGCAATACAACAATCAACGACATCGGCCAGCAAAGAGACATCAGAAGCCCTGCATATGTAAACAATGTGAACAACGCGCCCACAAACATTCGTAAAATGGGCAACCTTCCCATTCATTCTGAATGAATGGAAGCATTCCATGCTAAAAATTAAATTGTATTTTAGCATGATTGGTTTATCATCAGTATTGTCCATTATGAATACGTATATTACGTATTATCCATTATGAATAACCTTGCGCGATTTACTATCGGAAAAAGTGTTGTTTGAAGAAACGTTATGTTAATGCCGAGCGGTTCCATATGGAACCAAGCTATAATTTTTCACTTAAAACGAAAAATATATATGTATATATGAACATATTTTTGTTTATTACCATCACAAATGATAATATTCTCACAAGGAACCAAAAAAAAGCTCAAAAAATAATTCTCGGCATTAATGGGTTAAAGCTTACATTCTGACTCATCTAATGGTACCCAAAAATCATATCTGTACGTTGATTTATGCGTTCACGACAGATCCCGAAAGGGTTAGGGGTGGTGGAGTTCTTTAACATTTAAAATGGGCCTAAATTACCGGTAGCACACTTAAGTAGCTAGTCTGAACACGCTGTGCTTCAGTTATCCGCCTGCAGTCATATGGGATGGTTCTTGTGCCGTCGTTCACACCATCCTTGACAGAAATTGAGCTCCAAAATATCGTCTAGTCATGCAACCTTGCACCCTTGAATGTCTTTTTCGAGGCGCGCGCGACTTTGTCGGGCCCTACTGAAAAGTTAACTTATTGTCACTGCAAACCTATCTCCTCCTAGAGTTTTGAAGCTACATCAATGAGCCATGCACCATTCGATTCGCTAAGAAGGGATCTAGAAAGTGTAGAAGGCGTTTTTGCAATTTCGTTATAATTTGGATTTTGTTCCGCCCGCAAAAAGGGGGGTGTGGGGGGGGGTAAAATCGAAAAATTTACGAAAAATGCCCCCACACCCACAAAAATGAGAATTTCAAAAAACGCCTTCTACAACTTTTAGATATGGTCTTTACGCATCGAATGATATGTGTCTCGCTGTTATACCTTGAAAATCCTAGGTGGATATTGATTTCTACGGTACCCCTTTTTTGGCAGTTTTCTAAAAAATTTCACGTTTTCTTTCATTTTTTTCGAAAAATTCACAAGAACAAAAAAGTCTTAGATTTCTGTTTTACATATCTGTACCAAGTTTCAGAGTGATCCGTCAGCAAATAGCCGAGATAAATATTACCCCAAACGCTCCCCTTAATGTTGAAAAAATTGCAAAAATTGATTAGTCAATATTTTCGTCCCTTAAGGGACTTACCCAAAGTGAAGTAGTATGTGCATGTTGTCGAATTACGGTACAGCGATGTGAGAAGTGAGTTATAAATAGAGCTCGTGACCACTGATAAGCTTTTATTTGGATCAATAGATAAATATTGAGGTTTTCCAAGCCGCCTTAGAGGTTTCCCCAAATTTCCGTAACCGTGATGAGGAGATTCCAGGCTTTGTTTATTGATGATGCGAGATCAAATTTATTGCTAGTGAGTTTCTGCACAGAAAGACAAGACTATATATTCTGTAATACAAGATAAAAAGCTGGTATTCAACAATATATTGCAAGAAGTCAGATTAATGAGCTCCCCGAATTATTGGAGGAACGGGGGTAAATTTTGAATAGCATCATAGCGAATTCTAGGGTTCTGTACGGTCGTGGGTCTATAAACGTTCTATTTACCGAATGACATTGCTCCAGACTACATCTCTTATTACACAACATTAAGAGTGGAATCAGTTGTACACTAGAAGCCTCAACAACTGCAGAACTAATAAACATGAACCTGTCAATCGGACAGGATGCAGCTATCACTATCATCAATATCTCCAACCATCATTAGCCTATCAGTTATCACTAGCACCAGACATCAATTACATCAGCCATCACTAGCACCAACCATCACAACATTTGCATGAGGCTTTACTAGCACTTCCCATTACTAGCTCGAGGAATTTCACACATTATCTATCATTAATTTCAGCCATGACAGGAAGCAGCTATCACTATCACCAGACATCACTACTACCAACCATAACAAGCAGAAGCCATCATTAGCACCGGACATCAATTACATACGCCATCATTAACATCAACCATCCCTAGCACCAGCAATCGCTGATGCCAACCCTATAACTAGCCCCACTATTTTTGCCCTGTCAGGTTGCCCTGACAGGGCAGTCAGTCGTAGACCCCAGTCAGGTTGCCCTGAGCATCGCTTTGGTCTACGCTGTGTCCCGTGGTGCCCAGACTGCCTCAACTCTGGAGACTGCTACCCTCGCTCTGGGGAGTGTGTCTGTGTCCCCGGCACCTATGGAGACCGCTGCCAGCACTGTGTGTGTTGTCACGGAATGCATCACTTTATCTCATAGAGAGATAACTCTAGGAAATAATTAGAGTTATCTCTTAGAGAGATAATTAGAGTTATCTCCTATATAGAGAGATGATTCTAGGAGTACAATGCAAATGTGCCTTTTAGTGCTGCCACCCTGCAGGCTGCATGCCATTGTGGACCGCAGTTAGTGGTGTTGCATTCATGAAGATTCCATCACTTGTTAGCTGATGTGTGGAAGAAAATAATTTATTAGAATACCGAAACAAACATTTAACATTATCAGCCATTGAGCATCTTGTTGTAGAATAAAGAAGACTTGGCAATCCAAGCTTTATTCGAACAAATGTCCAGTTACCTGAAATCAGAGTAACTAACATCAAATACTAATTAACAAAACACAACACGAACATAACAAACAACAGAAGCAATATTACAGCGGATATAAGGTCGGTAATGTACATGGAGCTTACATTACAGCAGTGGTGGTGATCTTAGAGCTCGACAGAAGCATTGATACTGATAGGACGTTTTAAGCCTGACCATATAACGTGCGATCTACATCTTAATCTGAACATTCAATCATACAGAAATGAGGCCTTTATTACCACATTCACCCCTCCTTAAATTTGTCGCTTACGGCTACCGAGTAATTACTTTTATATAAAGAATTTACCTTACAAGCAAAATAGAAATAGTTTTAAGCGAAGATTATGCATCTACGGCTTCGCCTTCAATAACCGTAACGATCAGGGGTCTTCGTATTCTAGTTGATTTCCTGGGGACGGGAGAAGGAGCCAAGTCAGTGTCCGTCTCAGCTCGTTGCATTGGTTGCTGAGAATCTGTTCGTGGTTCCGCTTCGTCCTGCGTTGGCGCCGGTTGAATGTACGAACCAGGAGGATCGAGAGTTTGATCTTGATGAGGTGAAGTCGGATCCATTCGCTCACGGTAATTGGCAGTGTCTGCCGCCGGATCTGGTATACGATGAGAACAGAGTCGAGGACAGGGAGCTAGGTCCTGGAAGAGAACCATTGGTCGATGACGATGAGAACAGAGTCGAGGACAGGGAGCTAGGTTGTACATTCAACCGGCGCCAACGCAGGACGAAGCGGAACCACGAACAGATTCTCAGCAACCAATGCAACGAGCTGAGACGGACACTGACTTGGCTCATTCTCCCGTCCCCAGGAAATCAACTAGAATACGAAGACCCCCTGATCGTTACGGTTATTGAAGGCGAAGCAGTAGATGCATAATCTTCGCTTAAAACTATTTCTATTTTGCTTGTAAGGTAAATTCTCTATATAAAAGTAATTACTCGGTAGCCGTAAGCGACAAATTTGAGTTCTTTGATGATTTACTGCCTTGATTCCAACTATTCGAACTTTTACACACTTTGGAGAAGTGTCCTTTCTTCCCACAGGAATTGTAAGCGGCGTCCTTGGCGGGGCAGATATTCCTATGGTGGTACTGATTGCCACAGAAGAAACACTTCTTTCTTGCCGTTGACATGGCAGCCGCAGACAAAGGCGTATTATCTTCTCTATCTGCTGTCAGCTCGTCCGAGCTAGGAACTGCTGCTGTGTGTACAGGGGGCCGTACATAAGATTCCGCATTCTGTTGAGCCAAATGCAATGAGTAGGCCTGATTATATGCGGCTTGCAATTCCAGGGTCCTATTTTCGAGAAGTCGTTGACGAATATTAGGGGAAATTATGCCCTTGATGAAGGAATCCCTAATCATTTCCTCGCGATAAAGTTCGGCAGTCACACTTTTGAAGTTGCAATCCTTGGACAGTCGTTTAAGTTCTCGAAGAAATTCGTCCAACGATTCTGACGGTAGTTGCTGGCGACTAGCGAGGAGATGCCTTGCAAATATTTCGTTCGGCACCTTGACGAAAGAAGCTTCAAGAACACAGATCGCATCTTCGTAAGTTGAACAGTCCTCAATCAAATCAAATTTGTCAGCGATGCTGGCAGCTAGCTCGTGCCCGCCAAGCCTCTCCAACGCAATGACCGAAGCTAGAATCAACGGCCGTGTAGTGAGGGCTCTGGTTGACACAGGTAGTTCCGAAAGTTTCGTAAGCGCCGACGTGGCTCGGAAACTACGATTGGGCACGCACGCATTCAATAAGCTCATAACGATGGCGTCAACTTCATTGAACATGAAGTCCACCGGCACAACCACTGTTGACTTGGAAATCAACAACATTCTGTACCCGGCCACGTCTCTCGGAGTGCTTCAAAATCTTTGCTGTGATTTGTTACTCGGCCAAGATTTTCAACGTCAACACCAGGGTCTCATCGTGGTATACGGCGGCCAAAAAAGGAGTTTTTGTGTGGGAAGCGAGTCCGTGTCTGCACTTTCATCGGCGAAAGTTGAGGAACCCTCGCTTTTCCCTAACTTACCTCTAAGGTGCAAGCCCATAGCAACAAAGTCCCGTCGTTTCAGCTCAGATGATCAACTCTTCATACGGGACCAAGTATCTAGCCTCTTGACCGAGGGAGTCATAGAGGGCAGCAAATCGCCTTGGAGGGCCCAAGTCGTTGTTGTTAAAGATGAACATCGTAAACGAAGACTCTGCATTGACTATTCCCAAACTATCAATTTATTCGAACATCATTCCAATGGAGAAATTACTCAAGCCATCAAGGCTTGACTTGGACCCTAACTCGCCCACGGCTTCTAAAGAGTGGAAGCATTGGAAACGAACCTTCCAGAACTTCATTACCGAATTTGGAGAGAACGCCCCGGATAAATTAAGAACATTGACCAACTATATTTCGCACACAGTGTTCGAATAAATTGTTGTAGAATAAAGAAGACTTGGTAATCCAAGCTTTATTCGAACAAATGTCCAGTTACCTGAATTCAGAGTAACTAACATCAAATACTAATTAACAAAACACAACACGAACATAACAAACAACAGAAGCAATATTACAGCGGATAAGAGATCGGTAATGTACATGGAACTTACATTACAGCAGTGGTAGTGATCTTAGAGCTCGATAGAAGCATTGATACTGACAGGACGTTTTAAGCCTGACCATATAACGTACGATCTACATATTAATCTGAACATTCAACCATACAGAAATGAGGCCTTTATTACCACACATCTCTCTTCAATTACGTCGATTGTGTCGCAAAGTTACCAGCTTTGCTGGAGAGCTTCTCATCTTCGGTAGTGTTGAGAGGCTCCAGCCCTGTATGCTGATTTGGTGCATGTTATTTTTACAGACTGCGGGGAGGGCCGTTACGGCGACGACTGCAGTAAGGACTGCTCTCGTACACACCTCGGTTGGGCACGCAGTGATAACTGCAGCGGGCTGACCTTCTGCACTCACGACCCGCGGGGCTGCTCCTGCCTTCCTGGATACCGTGGACCCAACTGCTACATAGGTACTGGGAAAAAGATAAGGCAGATGAATTCGAAGTAGCTTTACATCCGTAGCTTTACAATCCTCAGCGGATACGGTGCGTTAAACATGACGGTAGATCTCTGCACATTTATGATTGCATGTCACCTAAGAGGACAGTATCAAGCAGTAAATGCTGGAAGTCCTAGTAATAACGAGGTTATTGGGTTCATACTCCTAGTGTCAATATATTCTTACTCTTTGTGTATCAGCACTTGAATGTATTCTTCGTGTCTGGATCATAGGAATTTTAAATAATGTATCATCAATCATAACAACTAACCGATGTGAGTGTTACTCCTAATTATAACAAGACACTATTTTCAACCTAATGAATTACACTGACATAGGCCCCACCTCTGTGTCATGTATCCATGCGTAGTCCCTGTGTGATGTATACTCGCTGTTGCTGTGTCCTAATCCCAACACGAGTCGCTGAGGTAATCACGTGTGCGGCCCTCTCGCAGGGTGTGGTCCTGGGTGGTACGGACCAGACTGCGCCCTGCGCTGCAGCTACTGTAAAGGTTACTTCTGCTCTCCTGTTGACGGCGGCCCTCATTCACGCAGGGTGTGGTCCTGGGTGGTACGGACCAGACTGCGCCCTGCGCTGCAGCTACTGCAAAGGTTACCTCTGCTCTCCTGTTGACGGCGGCCCTCATGCACGCAGGGTGTGGTCCTGGGTGGTACGGACCAGACTGCGCCCTGCGCTGCAGCTACTGCAAAGGTGTCCTCTGCTCTCCTGTTGACGGCGGGTGCACGCGCGGCTGCTGCGACCGTGACCTCTGCACTGACGGTTCGTATCCATGATACGCGCCGACATGATCGCCTCACAAATGTCATGATTATTATTTTGCCTGAAGTGCAAGCTAGGTTGGTTGTCGTTGCCTCGTTCAGACGGCAAATACTTTGAAATGTAGTATGGAATTCGCATGAAGTAATATTAATTCACCAATGTCAAATAAGATCTTTTACATATGAATAATATGAATTGTGGCCATATATCAAGCAATAGTAATGAATATTTTGATGCCTTTTTATTTAAATAAACATAAATATCTATGTTCCCTATTAGTTCAAACTATTGTATTGAAATTTTTGTACAGTATGTAATTTTTGTACTAAATGTTAAAAAAGCATGCACACTGCATGCTTCCCCATTTCTCTGAGCTGTTCATATGCGCTGGCTTACCGACAGCAAATGAACTGAACGACCGCATGCAATACCTGAGCAGCTCCCAACTCCACCTCCACAGGCGCGTGGCCGAACAAAGCTATACTTGAGCCTTGTTTTAGGCAACTGCCATAATTAATTGATCAATTGATTGTTAACTACAATGAGGCGCAATTATTTTGCTACCCTGTCTGCTCTGCGCAAGTCCTCCAGCTGATGAACTATTCGCAGGTGAACAGATGCAGCAATTCCATGCGTCGCATGTCGTCCAACCGACAAACAAAGATTTGTCGGTTGGACGGTTGATAGAAGCGGTTGATAACAAACCACTGTATGTCAGATGATGCCAAATGTAAAGCATTATATTTTGTGGCATCAGCAAAGAAGGAGGATTCTGTTAGCTCGCACTATCAGGGGCGCGGCCTGCGCGTGACTGGCTGAGATTCCCTGGCTTAGCCAGGGAATCTCAGGATCAGGGCATAATCTTGTGCTTAGATTAGTGACTAAACAATTGTTGGTAGTAACATTTATTCTATGACTGTAATATGGAATCTCGTCTAGCTGTGATATTTTTAGGATTTAGTTGTTAGCGTCTTGGGAAGAGACTGAATGTGTAGCTCCAACGTGATTGGTTGAGCTGCTCCTGGCCGCGCGACGGTGCGCTCTAGGTTGTTGTTGTTGTTGTGGTTCCCCGCTCTCATTTTACAAGAGACCCCCCTCGCGCAAGTACGACACCACCGACAGGGGTTCGCTCCAGAGCTGTAGGGCCGAGGTTATGTGGTGGTGTTGTCTGAGATCCTGCCAGAGCGGACATTCCAGGAGAATGTGAGTGATTGTGTGGGGAGCTCTCTGGCAGGATGGGCAGGTGTCTGTGACTGCTTGGCCGATTATGTTTGCGAATGTTTGTAGTGAAGGGTGGTGGCCGCAGCGCAGCCTGGCTAGGTGTACTCTCTCCAGTCTAGAGTGCTGTGTTTCTGTGCTGCTTATGTCAGGTTGTGGGTGTCCAAGGACTTTGTTGTTGCCGGCCAGCTCCAACGTTCTAAGTGTCATAATTGTGCGCTCTAGGTAGTCATGAACGATGGAGAGTTTGGTCACATTGGAATTAGTTTAAGATTATTCGGCTTTTAACTGTGATTAGTTTGCCAAATGATGACTTTATTGTATTGTATTATATTATATATTTTTTGCACTTAGAAAGTGTTTACGGTCTCTTTTGTACATTGTAACCGGGATGTTGAGGTTAGCTCATTTTGACTGAGTTACCCCTCGCGGAGAAGTTGTGTTTGCTCAGTGTTACTGGGTTTGGCTGCCACGGTTTCGACTCGAAAGAGGGCAGAGCCAAATTTAAGCTTGCACGAATAAACTCCAGCGTTGTTCTGGGCAAACCTCTTAATGCGTTCCTCTAACGGACTAATAACTGCATAGGTGGCGTTCTTGGATAGTTCCGGAATTTGGCTGCTTTGGGCGGTTAACAGCCGTTCAATTCGCACCCTCGTGTCGTAGAGGCTAATAACCTCTGCGCTCGAGTAAATTGTCAGCGGCTTATTGGAGGTTCGTACCCTTCAATAGTCGTGCTTTTGAGGCGTAACTGCCACCCCGGTTCTGTGTTCTTGGCAGTGCATTAGGGCTCGAACCCCTGATCATTGCGTTGGTTGTCGGCATTGTGGCGCGGCTCGTACCCATGTCCTTGATGTCCATTCCTGTAAGGTCGTCAGTTTTGTGGTGCGGCTCGTAACCGTATCCTTGCTGTCCGTTCCTGTGAGGTCGTCAGTTATGTGGTGCGGCTCGTACCCGTATTCTTGCTGTCCGCTTTTGTGGTCCTCAGTAGTTTATTGGGATTCCTCGACGTTGTATCCCTGAGGCTGAGACCCTGTTTCCCGGAGCTTTTGGACCTAATAAATTGCGTGCCTTGTACAGTGGAATTGTGTATCGCCCGAAGATCACCAATATATTACGAAAAGTTCCTCGTGTTCATTCCTCCTCTCTCCAACGCAAGGGAATTTAGAGCCGGACGAAAGAGCGACTCTTTAGCCCTTGTGTTAAAACCAATACGCTAGTCACCGTCAAGTCGGCACGCTACCCATAATCATTTCGACTTCGCGGCGGTGTTTCCGGTTACACAATGATTAGTATAGTAGAGTATAGTATAGTATTGTATCTTCGGCATTAAAGAATATGCCTGGATAGGCCTGTCGCCGATTCTTGTACTTTTCTTGACTAGACTGGCCTTTTGATCAAATCTTTTCAACGGACGGTAGATTTAAAATCGCTTCTAGATATCAGTTGTCCCGTAGGGTACGAGGCATTTTAAGACTAAACAAATGCTCCTGCATGGCCTTGTCTAGTCTGTTCTTGAACGCGTTCGTACTCGGAGCGTCAACAATATCTTCAGGGAGGCTGTTCCACATGTCCGTGACTCGAAGCCAGAAGAACTGTTGTCGCATGGATGTGTTACAACGCAGTTTTTTTAGTTTATAGCTGTGGCCCCTGGTGTTGGTTCTTGTTTCAAATTCTAGTAATCCTTCTTGAACCTTGTATAAGCCATGAGTATACTTGAATGCTTCAATGAGTTCCCCACGCAGACGTCGATAACTGAGGCTCGGAAGCTTCATAATCTTTAATCTTTCCTCATAGGACTTGCTTTTCAAGCCTGGAATTATCCTTGTTGCACGTCTTTGAACACTTTCTATTAAATTTCTGTCCTTTTCAAGTTTCCGTGACCACAAGACGTTTCCAAACTCTAGGTTCGGGCACACGACAGCAACAAACAACTGCTTCATCGCTCCTGCATCTAGGAATTCGAAAGAGCGTCTGATCAGTCCAAGTCGTTTATTGGCATTATTAACTTGACCTACAATATGCTTAGAAAATTTCAACTCATTGTCGATATTAACTACACTGTCAAATGCCATGGCAAAATCGAGGTACAGTGCATCCACTGGCACCCTTTCGTCCAGCAGGCGAGTCTAATTATTCATGGTAGACAGGAGATTAGTGGTGCATGATCTGCCAGCAATAAAGCCATGCTGACAGTCTGATAGAAGATGGTTAACAGTCAAGTGATCGATAGTCCTATATCCCTCATAACCGATTCCATCACCATTAGGTTCTGTAAGGATATTTGACGCGGACTTGAAAAAATTTAAGTATTCATGCTTAGATGACAAGACTTTCATAAAAATCTCTGCCCAATAGACATGTGCTTCATGACTCAAAACACTAAATTTTAAATCGGCGAAACTTTGTACGACAAAGAAGTTTGTGACATATTATTGGAAACTATTAGAAGACAACTAATTATTGTTCTTTCTGTTTCTTCTGTAGATAATCGACTTGTGGATAATATTGGGCAAAGAATATCGTATGGGGCTAGTGATGATGGTCATTGCCCTTTTTAGCGCATTTTCTCATTTATGGAAAAAATGCACTATTGTGCTCGCCATGTCCGTCTGTCTGTCTGTCCGTCTGTCCGCCCGTCTGTCCGTGACCTCGAGTTTTCGTCGGCGAGAAATGCGCTCTCTGTCACTCACTGCAGCGAGTACTGAGTTATATTGTTTGTCAATTACACATATATCGCTGGAAGGCTTACATGTGCCTCGGATTACGAAGAAATAGTATGCATCTAAATCGAATGAACAGTTGTATATAAAAATGTTATAATAATACAGCCTCAGTGCAAATTGTGATTATACGATGAAATAATTTCTAGACTTCACACAAACCTCATTTCAAAAAGGTTAGTTCGACATCCTTTAGCTCAACGACGTCTCTTGACGAAACTCCTTTGTCATCGCTAGTTCACCCGTACCTAGTAGTTCCAAACAACGTTTGTTCAACTACTCTAAATATATTCTGGATTAAAAGTGACTCTCAGAATTCACCAATAATGACACAGGACGATTCGCGTCTCGTGTAAATAATTCTTTATAATAATGATCGCATGATTTCATTCTCCATTATAATAATCGAATAGTACATTATAAAATTCCTGCATGGTAGAAAAAGGCCATTGAGTACCTGATCGTTATCCCAGTAGCTGGTTAGCGATCGATCTATACGCGAAAGTGAGTCGAAACCTATGAGGAAGCTATTCATGCATAAACTTGTAAGTTTATGACTTGTTTTCAAAACTTGAATACCTGTGCAGCAGATGCGTAGCTTTTTGTTTTAGCAGCCTACTGAGAATAAGTAAATTGAGCGGTCACCAGACCATCAGTCAGTTAGAGAAAGTTCGCTCCACGCCGTTTTCTCTAGCTGACTGATGGTCTGGTGACCGCTTAATTTACTTATTCTCAGTAGGCTGCTAAAACAAAAAGCTACGCATCTGCTGCACAGGTATTCAAGTTTTGAAAACTAGTCATAAACTTCCAAGTGGAGTTTATTTGTTTGGCCCGTGTTCCTGTTATGCAGAGACTGTCTCGAGTCTTCTACCCGGCACACAGCTGATGGTGTCCTTGTTATTTGGTTCGGACGTAGCAGTCCCAGGCCGCGATGGATCGCCGCCTCTGATTATCGCGCATCCGCCCTCATTTGAGCCAGCTGATGCACGATGCTGTTGCTTGCTTCTCGCCGCAGGTAGTGTTGCATGGGAGGTCGATCTGGGATTGTGCCCAGGAACACGTCCAGTCGTCTCTTGGAGGTCTCCAGGGTGAGCTCCCCCTCTCTTATATCCTTTGCCAGGGCGTTAAACAGCCTCGGTCCTGCCACGGAAAGTGATCCTTCCCACTGGGATTTAAATCTGACTGCAGATCTGTTACGTTAACTCAATAATTAAAAACCTGACCTTGGCTTGTAACAAAATATTTTAAACATTTAAACAACTTTTCTGGAATTGGCATGCATAAAATTACACAATACCTATCAATTCTGTTGGATCTATGTACAGTACTTCATGAGACCGTCGGGGAAATGGTTCGTTGGGCCATTTCTTGGTGAAATTCGTCTTTTATAAAAGAGTGCAACCTTTTCTTTTACAAATGCTGACTTTAACTCGGTGCCGTCAGTTCTTTCGCTGCCTCACTTTCCCACCAACATGCGCTTGAGTCCTTCACATCTATCTGCAGCGGTCTATTACAGGTTGAATTAGCTCGAGCAATGTCTCTGGCACGATGTTATTTCAAAGCGGGACGTGTCTTAAGATAAATTAGAAAATTTTGAGAGGTTGCACCGTCATCAGTAGGCAAAAATTGACATATTGATCATTTTTATGAAATCTTTTTTGAAAATATTTTGATGCCATACTAGCATTCCAAAACTTTGCTAGTGTGGGCAATTTAGTTTTACCGGTTCAATTGTATTTGACTCCAGTGTCAGAGGATTTTAACGGCCAAGGTAAGTTGAATTGTTCAGTAAAAGACAGACAGAAACGTAGTGAGCGGCAGGCTGAAACTGATCGGGATAATGAGGACACAATAAATTGACAGAGAATTTACTCTTATAGCTCACGTGACCTGCAGCTTTGACTCTGGCCGTTGGACTGGTGCTTGGTGGTGTCGATGTGGCAACGTCGCTGGTTGCCTGGTCAGCAAGTGAGTAAACGCGCTCGCGTTGGCTCAAGCGTGCGTTGGCGGTGTGGGAGATTTGGGAGTGCACGTGGAGTTCAGGAGTGCACGTGGAGTCTTGGAGGTGCACGTTGATTTTGGATGGCACGTAGAGTTTACTTGATACGAGGGGGGTAGCCAATGCCGTGGTACGGAGGTGTTGCTTGTATCGCTGCCAGAGTAGAATAGACCGCGCGCTACTGCAGGGTTGCCAGATGGAGCCAAGAGAAAAAGGCCAATTTGACTCACAAAAAAGGCCCAAAAAGGCCCCATTTGAAATTAATAGAAAATTTTTCAATTTAAGGTGGTTTTAACCATTTGCAGTGCATGCATTTACTCTCAAGGCTTTCAGACAGCAAAAAATACACCAATTTCATCACGTGTATGAGCTGAATTACCGTCAATGCTACATAAGCCGCCAGCCTGCAGCGAATTGCACGTTACTCGCCGACCGTAAATAAAACCGTATAAATTGGTATAATACATGATATTGATGATTCAATTGCCACCTAACAACCATAAAGCTTTTCGTTTGCGTTAGAGAGTTTGGGCTCAGTTTTGCTATTTTGCTATCAAAATAGATAATAGATAATAGATAAGTGGTAGGCGACATAAGTGATGTTGGCGGGGAGCGCAGCCGTGCACCACCAATTTTGTGCACCAATAAGCCCTAAATCGAACGCCTTGGATATCTCCGGAACGCCTTGGATATCTCCGGACATCCACCAATCAGCCGTGAACCACTCGGCTTTGTCTTCCTCCGGCCTCGCATAGAACCTGCCGTGCACCACCAGGCCGCGGATCGAATCTGACTTCCGGGCATCGTTAAATTACGTAATTTTACGT
>NW_025947220.1:0-2008 GCF_000764305.2 Hyalella azteca | reverse complement strand
GCAGGCTTCCTAAAATTCACTCGTCCCCGCTAATTTCAAGTACAATGTCCTTCTCGCATTTAGTCAACAATATGTTTCCACGTGAACTACCGAGTAATTAGCTATACATTTTCATCAGTTAAAAACTCCTTTAGAATTGAAAGCAATTTGCTCTACTCAGAGCTTTGATTCCACGTGAACCACCGAGTAATTAGCTTTACATTTTCATCAGTTAAAACTCCTTTAGAATCGAAAGCAGTTTGCTTTACTCAGAGCTTTGCAGACTTGCAGTCTTTTGGTATGTTTGAGCTCTAGAAAGCAATGGTTTACTCCAAAATCTTTTCAAAACTAAATTCTATATAATTTGTTGATATGCTCTCAAGTATATGCTCTTTAATGATATGTTCACAAGTATATGCTCTCTAATGATATGCTCTCAAGTATATGCTCTGAAAATTAATAATAAAATTCTTTCGTTGTGGCTCACGGTGGAGGCATATATATGAGGCGAGCAAGAACTATCTCACTTGATTGACTGAGATGCATTTGGCTAATCAATGTTCTATTATTTCAATATCCCTGAATTTGTAGAACCTCCTTTAATGTATCTTCATATCAATGACTATGGTATTCGGAATAATTATAATGGGAAATTAATTTTCTAATATCTTATTTCCATGAATAAACGAGGAGAAATAAATTGAATGTTCGATGTAATTACCGTATACTTAACTATTGAATTCGTATAATCTCCTTTAATGTATCTTCATATCAATGACTATTGGGAATAATTGTAATGGGGAAATTAATTTTCTAACATCTTATTTCCATGAATAAACGAGGAGGAATAAATTGAATGTTCGGTGTACTTCTCGTAGACTTAACACCTAACGAATTGCCTCTAACAAATATATTGCCATGACATCTTCTGTCCTCTGATGTATCATAATCACTGAGGGAGAATATCCTATATAACAGGTCGCCTAAATATAAGGAGCAGCATAGCCGACACGCGTACGCATGATAGCGCGTGAGAATTAACGTCGCTTGTGTTTACTTTTCATTCCCTGAAATAAATGAGCACAGCGATAACGACTGCACGCAAATAGAATGATTTTATAATTTACATACATTGTGCTTAAAATCACGATTGCATGTAAATAGAGTTATTTTATCATTTAAATTTGGCTTAAAATCTCGACTGCACGTAAATAGAATGATTTTATCATTTACATTGTGCTTAAAACCACTACTGCGCGTAATTATAATGATTTTATCATTTACATTGTGCTTAAAATCACGACTGCACGTAAATAGAATGATTTTATAATTTAAATTTTTCTTAAAATCGGGTTATTGGATTGGTATCACTTCAGCACCACACACAATCTCATTTTCACAATCGCACAATTAATTTTCGCACCACAATCTATACGATTGCAGAGCATGAAAAGCATTTGCTAATGGAACATATAACGTATTCAAGTACACGACATTACGTTATCATTCATTCTTTCTCATAATATAACAGTTAAGCTACAATGAACATTGCTGCCTAAGAGTTGGCCGCGTAATCTCGTTACCGACTGATAAGATACCAAGTTATACATGCACTCAAAAAAATTAAAGGTCATATTGACCCAATGGTGACACACTTTCTCACGCTCAGCGCTAGAAAAGAGCGGACGTAGCAATGATACACTATTCTGCCGAGCCGAACTGAACCAGGATGTCTCACACAAGGGCAATAAGTGCATCGATATTTCGACAAAGTCACTGATTTCTCTGAGTGTACTAAGCAGCCACGCTCGCCAGTCACTAAGTTGTGTCTAGTATTACTAGTGCCTCGGCCTGAAGTTAGGGGATATTGAGTTAGCTGTTTAGCACAGACTATTGTTATAAGCATAATAACAATATGAAGCCATATATATGCATTCCTAAACTCAATAATAATCTTACCTCAAAATCAGGTACACTCATACCAATCCGTGTGACTGTGTCAGGGTAGCGATGCACTTTTTGCCCATGT